>NW_024100552.1:1565000-1732500 GCF_016545835.1 Crotalus tigris | reverse complement strand
ATCTCATAAACTTTTTTTTAAAATAAGCCTTTTGTTTTAAGAAAAAAAAACCCGATCCGATTTGTGTTGATTTTAATTGGAGAAGGAAGTTTTTTTTTAATGATAAAAAAGCCCAACAACAGCCTAGAAGTGGGTGGGATTTGCTGGGATCTACTGGCCGGGGGTGGGGGGGAGAGAAGAAGAGGAGGAGGAACAGAATTGAAGTTACTATTGATCCGGAGGCTGGTGGAGCTGGCTGGCGCTGTGTGCTGGAATGTGTGGTGGCGGTGAAGCCTCTTTTCTCCTCCGCCTCCCCTTCTTTTTGGAGGAGGGGTGGGGGAGAAGTGGGGGTGGGCTGATATTTGAGAGCTAGACTTGAGGGGTGCTGGAAGGGGGGAGGGAGAAATGCAAAATGCGCAGGAGCCTCCGTTAAACAAGAATTTTAACGTCTAGGAATCGGCCAAAATCCTGAGGGGGAGGACAAAGGGTGGCTTGTGAGAATGTGGCGGCCCACAGGAATGTCCTGAGGAGATTAGGTCTGCCCTCCCTCCTTCTTTTGGCCCAGAGGTCTTGACAAACTGGCCTCCCACAGTCACTCTTCACTCTTCCATCTAGGACACTGTCGCCTTTCCCTCCGGTGGGCGCTGCCAGCAGAATCCTGCAGTCTGCCTTTCAGATTCCCTTCTGTGTATTTTGCAAATGCTCAGATTGATCTTTCCGGTTTTGATTTTTCTTCCTGTCCTGCCGCTTTCTTCCTTTGACCATAGCTGGCCAATTCATATTGAACCTCGGAATGATGCAGATAGTTTGCTTGTCTTCCAAAACTGGCCTTTTTCGCTCTGCTACCTAATTTTCCTTTTTTTAAAGGAATTCATACATAACCTGTGCTTAGGAAAGGAAAGTTGATCTATTTCTGCTGCTGGATTTAATCATATGCTATAGGTTAAAAAAGCTAGAAGTTATTTCCTCTCTCTGGTCCTGGCTAGATAGAGGGAGATTATTAATTAAATAAGAGCAAGTGACCAGCATGATTCACATGTCCTAATGACACATAGTGGGTGAAGAGATAATGTTTGAAGTTTGGGAAAGTTGGATTATGAATCAAGACTACTGAATAAGTTTGGGAGGCAACTAAATTAATAGTAGACTTAAAAGTGTCAATCCTGATTTTATTTAGCAATCTTTGACAGGGTTTGATTGAAGTTAAAATATTATATTGGCAGGAATGGCTTTAATGAAAAGCCTGTTTAAACATTCAATTCAGTATAATGGTGATGTCTGGTGGAATAAAAACTCTCACCAAAGTTATCTGTTGAGTTCTGATAAGGAAGTTAGAGTTATCCTATTGACCATGGTACGTATTTTTTTAAGCCAGCCCTCTAAATATCTCCAGTATACACAATTTGGAACCTTGAATTCATTCTCTGAATTATTTTCATTGACTGAAGGCTACATACTTCAAGTATGTTTTAGTCTGACAGCTTTGAGAAAAAAAATTGATGTTCTTCAGCTGTCTTTCAAAATTACTTTACATTGGGAATTGTGTTGATTGTGCATATGCTTATTTCCAATAGCTTCTCTAAAGAGGAATAATTTATATGCCTTCAGGATTTTATGGCCAATAAAACTGCTTATATTTGTGGGAAGATGTTAAAAGAAATTGGCCTGAACAACCCTCCCCCTTTTTCATTGGCTATATGAATGTTATTTTTCTAAAGTTATGTATATAAAAATATAAAATACTATAAATAGGTTCCATTTTCTGTGTGAATGTATAAAAATAGTTTTTGATCTGTACCTATAGTGCATAAGCAAAGAGCAGTATTCCAGTGACAGAAGTCCTGTCATTGACAGTATTGACCTAAACAATTAGTTATTTAAATGCAGCACTTAAAACATTCTAAGACATTACTCTGTTCATTAGTCTCATTAGCCATAATACATGCTAATGCCATCTGATATAACTGATGCAGTATTTAGCACATTGCTCTGTACGTTATTTCTAAAATATTTTCTCTATGCAGCTTTATTTTACAACCCTTCCCTTCCCCAATTAAATTGATTTTAAGCTGCTTGATATTATTTGAAGGAAAATACAATAAGAATTTGGTGTTGAAGTTGTTCCAAAGTTTACATATTCTGCTATCACTCCTTTAAAAAAAACACTCCTTTTTGATTAATATATTCAAGAGGAATAAATATTTCTCATACTACAGTATAAACACTTTATTGTTAACTGTGGCAGTCCTTTCTATTTTAATATTAGTTGCATTTGTGTCTGCTTAGAATTGCAGTCTTAGTTTTTTCTTTCAATCTTTAAAATGATTAATGCACAAATTATTTAAAGATAAGCAGGAACTGTTGATTAAAAATGGAGTTGCAAACTTTCAGGGCCAAGATATATTTTAAAAGCTCTCCTGAATCTGTGTGTGCTGACATTGAATCAACAAAGCTACTCTATTAAGTAGGAATTAAGTCTTAACTACCTTCCCTTTGCTGAAAAAGAATTAGAAAAAAAGTAATAATGTTATTTTTTTAAAAAAAAAAAAATGGCTACCTTATCTAATAATTTCATAAAATATGGAATAAAGCACCTTCAGGATTGCTGATCAATTTGTTATGCTCCTGTAAGAGAAGAAAACGTTTCAAATACAGTTTATTTTTGTACCATTGATCATTTTTGTGCCTTTGATTTGAAAGTTGGCTTCTGAGCATATGCTTTAAAATCTTAATTAACCAGTTTGATTACAAGGAGAATTTATTTTGCTTAGGTTTTTTTTAATGAAAATCTTGTCTGTGAAGTAAAATCTCCACTTGAAAATGATAGCCACTATAAAAAAAACCAAGGTGGGAATGTTCATAAATTGTACAAATATACTCAGGTAGAGATGAAAAACTGTTTTCAATAAGTTCAGTTACAAATGTTTAAAGCACAGTTATTTTGTGTTTAAAAGACCAGCGTCTACAGGTTGTTTTTATATATGCTATATGATGTGACATTTGCAAGGTTGAGTTTTGTTCCTCCTGACTAGAAAAGGGAAATGTATTGTACAATGTATACAGTATACAGAAAAGCTAGCTTGAAATCTCACTGTTTAAAACTTGTCTCCTTCAAACTAGTTCTTTTTAAATAAAGAAAGAACAAACTGAGCTGTCACTTTATATTAAGTATATTTACAGCAACAAAAGGTCAAGGTAGGCCATTGTACAAAACCATTGTTACATTTTCCTAAGCAACATAGGAAAGGAAGGTAGAATATGTCATTCTTCATATTGGCTTCTGGAAAAAATGGTGATGATTCTATAATTTGACATCTTCTGTGGAATCTGTTACTATTTTTCTTATTTGAGTTTTTATCATTAAGTGTCTTTGTTAAAATAGAAAATTATTATTTTCAGTTAGATAGCCAATTATTGTTTCCCTTCTATGTGGAAATGGTATTTAATACCATATAAAGGACCATTGTAATATTTCACTAGGAGTACAGTTCTTGAGGATGATTTTAAAATATAGTTTTTGAATGTAAGCCCATTGATTCAGCAAAATTTACCTGTAAAGAGGTGCATTCTCCAAGGAAATATGTCCAGGATGACCATATAAATATAAACCTTTAGCCCTCTCATAATATCTTCAATGTGCCACAGCATTTATGGAGGAAATTATGAGGATTAAATTAGCCACGTCAGGAATATTAACAGGACACATATTTTTAAGGAATTGTCCATATTATTTTAATATCTCCCTCCCTTAAAATGTATTTTTCTTGTGTTGACCTATACATACTTTCATAGAATTACATTCCTTTATGTGCCTATTCTGGAATAAGATCTGTTGATTTCAGTATTATTTTCATGCAAGTAAGCGTGTATAGGATTGTAGATTTTTCTGATTTTCAGCAAGAGAAACAGCTTAACTTGATCGAAGTATTCTAAAATGATTGTAGTGATACATATTAAAGTCCTAAAATGCTTTAGAATTAACTTTCTGATATAATGGCTGTATTTTCTTAACTTCCGGAACGGTTAGAAATCTAGAAAAAATATATCCAGTTTACCATTGAAACATATATCAACACATCACTTCTGTCACATTTTAGAGAGCTAAATATGTTTGCATAGAAAAGCACAGATGTTGTTACAATATTGAGAATTACAATTTAGAAACAGTGCCTCACAGTGAATGGTATTCAATGAGTATTCCACCTTTCTTCATGCCAAATGTTTTTCCTTTTTCAACCTTTACACAGACAGCAGCTTAGAAATCATTAGATTTTATAATTTATAGCATTACATAATATTTGACAAAAATAATAATTATATTAGTATTCATCTAGCATGATTTCCATGACTTCTAAAATATTTTTCCTGAAAATATCCAATTTCAAAGCACTGTAGCATTACTGTCTTAAAAGGAAGGGAGAAATAATTAATAAAATTTTACTTGGCTTGTAAACCTGAAATGACTGATTGTAAGATGACTTTTACCTTGGTTTCATCTAACACTACAGGCAAAGTTGAAAATATGTACATGAAATCACATTCAAAACTAAAATTAGAACTTTATAATATCCTTTGAATTCAGGCAGTTATGCTTTTTGGTTACTTGTTAATCTATTTTGATATGTGTATGTAAGTTTGGATAAATAGACAAACAAACTATTGGTGCTACTGCTTGAACCCAAAGCTTTGTCAAACTGCAATAGTATATAGAATGCTATGTAACTATGTAGCTATTATAATTGCTATTTGCTAATAAGGCAGGTTTTATTGTGTAGGCTATGGAAGTTAGAACACACTGATACAAAATAGAAGTTTTTATAAAGTAAAATTCCATCATTTAGGAGGATCTTTCCTTATTTATTTGGTTTTTATTATACATTTAGATGTTGGCACCAGTGGTATGATTCACCTTGGATCAGGATATGTTAAATGGGATATAGGACCATTGAGATACTAGATATTTTGGCTTCAAGCTCAGTTAAAATGCACATTTTGTTTGAGCCGTTCTTTATCTTTTTCCTACAAGTCATAACTCCATTGCTTTTAGCAGAGTTTGTGTTCCAGGATGACTCTGCCACAATTTGCCATTTTTATTGATTGTGATTGTTGTTGCTAAAGTTAACTTACACTGGTTTACTACTCAGTGCCACAAGGTTCGGTATGGTTTTAACTGCTATCCTGTTTTGTCAGAATTGTGGCCTATTCTTTTGCCATATTTCCTCTGGTTAACATTCTTTGGACGAATCCCTATCCTATTCCGTCTTTTGAAATAAAATATCAAAGCAGAAGCATTAGAAGAACTATTTTTTTATGTTGTTGATTGTTGAAGAAGAATACTACACACACACACACACACACACACACACACCCCTACAAAATTATGAGTTGAATATGTTTCTGTAAGACAATTACAGTCTTGGAGATGCAGATATCTTACTGTTAAATAAATTTTAAATTGCCAACTAATTATTGCTGAATGTGTCAGTTTGTATATACAGAATATATGTGTCGATTTGCAATGTTCATTTAAAATTCTTTGCGTAGATCTGTACTTTCATGAATTGTGAAAAGTAAAATTTTGTATTTCAATAAGTTCCATTTCTTTGGTACAAATGTCATGCTATACTACTCTGATTCATGGCATCTTGGTATTTTGACAAGTTATAAAGTTAATGATATAAAAATGAATATGGCAATAACTAAGTGGGAGAATTAAGACACTATTAGGTTCCAATATAGTTTTGGATTGAGTAATTTTCAGTATACATTATATAGTGGAATGGCATTCTGAAACTATGAATGCTTGAAAAGAGTTATATAACTTCAGTGCATGATTTCTAACATGCACTTGGATTTGTGTGTGTGGGGTTATACCTTTTTGTCAAAGGTCCCATTAGAACGAAAATGTGGTCCCATTGGAAAGAAAATGTGGGCTTCTGTTTCATTCCTCCACCCCAACCCCCTTTGGGGCTACCAGGAGCTTTCTTAGAATTTGGATGCCTTATTTGTTCCTGTTTTATGCTGAAAATGTGTATGTGTACCATTTAAATGTACTTAACATATGCAGTTAGTATAAAGAACTAAAATTCAAGGACTGTAATTTAAGTTCCCTCCTTTTCATAAATAAATAGTAGGAGAAAGATTTTAGGAACAGCTTACACAAACAAGAATGAAGAGGTTTAAATGAAAATTCAGTCCTTAGAAATGTAGCTGCAGTTGTGAGTTTGCACAAATGCAAGAACAAAATCTCCCTCTAATTTTGGGCAAGCATAGATCTTTAGCATGTATTTCATTTCACTGCAACACTTGAGTAATTATGCTAGTTTAGTAATTATTAGAGATGAAAGAGCCTCTGTAAGATGTGAATCCTAAACTTCAGTAGCTTTACTTTCAGATAGAATAACGATCAAGCAATAGTTAGCCATATGTCTGGGGATTATGGTGTACCAAATAAACAAGGGAAAACAAAAAAGGGAACTTGATCTAAATTTTTGGAGTATCTTTCTTATTAAACATTCACCTGCATTCAGCTTCCTCAAGTTCCATAGAAAAGATAACGATTTTGTGCTTAGATGTGATAGACAGTTCAAGCCCTTTGGATTGATTACTCCATGACTCAGTAATACAAATACATGCATCAACTTCAGAAGTTGTCAAAGGTTTTTTTTTTTAATATTCTTAAAATCTGTTCCTGTGGCCGACTTGTGTTACCCTTACTAATAGTTAGGTTGGTGCTACCGAGTAGATGAGACACAGATAACTTTTAAAGTTCTAAAACATCAACTTCTTTTCCATTGTTATAGAGGACACCAGTCAATATAAAATTACAGATAATTTCATTTATTTTTAACAGAACACAACTGATATATATCAGCTAAAGACTATTTATTAACCTACTTCCAGTACATACAGACTAGCTGGCAGTGATTTTGAAGAGTCTTAGGGGATAACTTCTACCTCTCCTTTTATTTGGTTCTTTCAGATGAGAAATGAGCAACAGGTAGATCTTGTTAGGCATGCTGCTTAGGGCTGATGGGAATTGGAGTTCAATCTATTACATTACATTTCCCCATGTGCAGCACTTATACTTAAATTCCACCTATCAGTTCAGCCCATTACTTGCAGTATTCATGTTTGTTCCTACTTTTAGCATTGAGGGGATATGAATCAAGTCAATCCCTTATGGATATTAATTAGACTTAGAAAGTCCTGAAGGTTTGTAAGATAGGCAAATATGCATCTTGGTTTTAAAATGTTTGTTCATTCATTGTTAAAAACAATATTCTCTTCAAACAGGAGCCAAGATAATTAGTGTGTTGGGATTTCCCCTCCCCAAATTACTTCTAAAACATCGCTTATGACTACTGAAAAAAATAATAAATTTTATTACCATATATGCCGGTGTATAAGGCGACTTCCGCAAGCGTTAAAATCGGCGCCAAAGACGGGGGTCGTCTTATACGCTGAGTTGTCTTATACGCCGGAAATACTGGTAGCTTCCGGTGTATAAGACGACGTTCTAGGAATGCGACTCAGCGACAAAGACGGGGGTCATCTTATACGCCGGGTCGCCTTGTACGCCAGCATATACGGTAGGCCAAATAAAAATTAACAAATGATGCAACTTGGTAGTCGAGATGCCTCCTCAAATAAAAAAAGTCAAAACTTTTATTTCTAAATGAAATGTAGAAGTTCTATGATGAAAATGTGAGGTAATTGCCTGATAATACACGTTTCATATTCTCTTAATTTTTGTTTAAATACCCATGAGCTAGAGGGAAGACAGTTCCTTCAAATCAAATAAATGCTCCAGAATTTAATGCCCTTCAGGTTTGTAAACCATGGGTTTTATAGTCTCTAAGGAAGCAGGTAAGGGAAGGTTGCCCTAAATTTTCATATGACCAAAACCCAATAAAGTTGGATGGCTCCTTATCTTTCTATTGGGCAATAATTTGTATACAATTAATTGTTACTTTGGTCTTATGGTTCATTTGACTGGTTACTGTGTACTTTTCATTCACATTAGGTTAATAATTGAAATATATTTAATAATAGGTTTATTATGGCATATTATATGAATATATTTTTCATTATTTAAGATATTAAGATTTGAATTGCTATTATTTGATTTTTTAAATTAATTGATTTAAGTTGGATAATTTTATTTATGTTGAAGGTTTGAATTTCATGAACAATTTCATGAACAGGAAAGATAAGAAGAAATGGGTATATGTATTAAAGAAATGGGTATATGTGTTGAAGAGAAAAAAAAACAATGAAGCCATAGACTAAAAAATAATTATAAAGAGATAAAGGGTCAAGGAAACAATAAATATATACACATCCAGATCCAGATATGAAATCTTTGTGAATTGTTAGGCCTCTGAACTGAGACAGGTGACAACTGGTAACAAGGTCTTTCCAGATATGTTTTACAATTTAGAGGTAGATATGCATTTATTTTCTCAGTCCTTATTATCAGACATTCCTTATTTTTCCTGCTGATAGTTTTATTCTTTCAACATTAATATTTTCAAATTAATTTGCAAGTTTTCTTCAAAATGTGAGATATCCAGAAATAATTGTTACATGAATGAATGTATTCAAAATATATCAACGATCAATTAATTCAAATTAATCTATTCTGAAGGATGTTTACTATCTAAATACCTATGAAAAGAATGGAATAGAATGGAAAACCAGCTAAACTGTTCAAGTTGTATAATGTGGAGAGGGATTCACTAGATCTCTAAAGTGGGAAAATTACAAGTTCTATCCGTGCAGCAGAAATGCATCCATGTTGAATGTAGCCTTTCATGTTGTGTCACATTTTTGTATATTATGTCTGTACAATATAGTTTAAAAAATTATAGTAAAACACTAGTTTGATGTATGAGACTGCTCAGTGTCCTTTGCTGAGACTTTTATGTGTTACCAAGTTGTATACTCACATAAAATATATACACTAGTTACACTCTTTCAGAAAGATTGCCCAAAATCAAATAGATATAACGCCTACTTACAAATAACGTAAACTAGAATTCTTGATTCATATAAAAGAATCATTGGATGATATAAATGTGCACATGCCAATGTATAGTTCTGTAGCTGGCTTTAGCCAGCATATGAAACCATTGCTTATTTTAAGTAATAATTCACATATCTAAGGCATTATACCATAGTTTATGTTAGTTACACAATAACATCTCCAGCAGGAAACACCAGAGGAGCAGATAAGAGAAATTATTGGGGAATTTTACATCTGTTCCCTGCTTGACTTTGAAATGAAGGCCTTACTGAAAACCTTGCTTGAGGAATGTATCTTGCCATTGCCTTTCCTTTGGGGAAAGCTTCAGTTAAGACTGATTAGCTCTGGCCTGGACTGGCAGTCCCCCCAGCAACAAAGACACCTTCAGAAGATCCATTTCAGAAATGACAGAAGAGTGAGAGCCATATTCTACAGGTATGTAATGCATGCCTGCATTTTATGTTTATTGGTTGGCTTACTCTTGACCTCACCTGATCTTCAGGGAAGAGGTAGAGGGCTGGGAAATGGTAGGCTAAATAGTACCTGAAGTGAGAGCTTGGTGAGTATATGCCTAGTGTTCCTGGTGGATTCTAAGGTAATGATTCCTGCTTCGATGATGGGCTGAAGAGGGCCTATGTGTAGGTTTCTATAAATCTCACTATATATATTATATTAAAATATTTCATTGCTCCACTAATATTTGTATGGTTGGGGAAGAAGATGCTGGAATTCTGTGGAACCTAGTAATGATGGGAAATAGAAGATATGGCTCTTGAAGTTTGGCTGGCCATTACGGGGAAAGGGATACAAGAGTGGTCTTGTTAGCTATCTAAGCCTTGAGGATGGGTCCAGCTCCACAGAAAAGCTGGCTTTTCTGCAATGCCAAGTTGGTTCCAAATAAAATAAATCATCTTGTTTTGGTTGTGAATAGGAGGTTTTATTTGTTTTGTGTAACAGGGACATGGTTGAGCGGCTGGTGTGGGCCAAACTTCTCTTGTCCACATATTCATCTTAATAGAGCAAGCTGATCATACTTAATATACCCCAGTGTTTAGATTAGGAAACACTGCAGGTTCTGTTAGCACACAATTATAAGTAATCTCTGAGCTGCCAGAGTTGGTCCTGCAGTTTGTATTGGAGATCCTAGTGAGACTATTTATGGACTGGAGCAGAGGTGGGCAATTAATTTTTCCAAGAGACCACATGTGGAACTGGGACTGTTGTGGAGGGCTGAAGCAATAGCTCCTGGCTGCACTCTGCCCATTTGGCCACAAGCTGTGTTTCAGCTGAGGCTGCACTTTTTCTTCTCAACTCCTGGGATTGCCAGCTGACTGAAGAAGCACAAGGCACAAGCCAGACCTGACTCAACTTCTTCTCCCACCCTCAGCACTGGGCTTATATACATTTGATTTCCAGTTTCCAATTGATCACACAGGGTCCAGGTAGGGGCAGCCAAAGGCTGGATGTAGCTCAGGGGCCATAAAATGCCTACATCTGGACTTGAGTGTCTCAGAAGCTCACAGCAACTATGACAACTATGAACATATCCCATGCATACCATATGCAGAACCAATGCATCATTTGTTCTGAGCAGGAAGGCATCACTTTGAGTAGAGACAGGTTTTCATATTGTTATTAGTAGATCTTTATCTACTGGTTGGTTGGATTCAAATAGGACTCGAAAGGTTTTGGAGTTGGCTGCACCAGTGATTTCTTAATATCTATGGAATAGGGAGTTTTTTAGCACATTTCCTCTTCAGTGCCCTCTCTTCCACAACTGGTACATAGATGAACTACAGGACATAAAGCAGTGAGGTAGATATCTAGATGAATGCCTGGTATTTGGTTAAAATGAAACATAAAATAAAGGTAGCAAAAAACCATTTTTTTTTCTTTGCATTCTGTACTCCCAGGCTCATGGGCTGCTCAGTTGTTTTAAGTTGTGAAGGATGTGAATCACATCCCACCTCCTATTCGTAGAGGCCTATTACACAGGTGGTGTTACAATACCTTTTCTCTGAATTATTGTCCATATTAGTTGGTAAGTTGTAGTTATAAAGTTATTGTGTATAACCTTAGTTAATAAAATAATAAAAAGAGGAAAATAATAAAATAGAATTGCTCTTTTTTAAAGGAGGCAATAATTAGATCCTTAAGAAGCTTGTCCTTTATCTCTCAGAGGGACAACTATAAGCCAATTTTTAACCATCCTTGATTGCATAACATGATTTAGAATGCTGGCTTTTCAACACCAGACAAGCAGATAATGCTGATTCATTTCAAACTGGCTTTAGGATACAGAGTTGTGACTACCTTGGTTGGTCTATTTGATTTTCTTTGCTGATTCACAGGAGTATAACTCTGTTACTTACTTAACTTCTTGTCAGCTTTCAATAATGTCAACCCTGGTATATTTCTGGATTGCCTGAGATATTTGGCAATGGGTGGCACAATTGTGCAGTGGTTTAATTCCTGTCTCTTAGGAAGACTGCAAATAGTATCTCTTGGAGACAGTTGCTCGTCAAAATGGGAGCTATTATATTTTTCCCCTTAGAGCTCTGTTCTGTTTCCAGTGCTCTTCAGTATCTACATAAGCCACCACGAGAGATCATCAGGAAATTTGGAACTGTGATAGTGGCAAATATTTGTTTGATATCAGTTTGCTATAGACTGCCAAACTTATTTCTCTATGACAGGTTCAGTAAATGATACAGTTTCCCTGAACTAGTGGGCTACATGGAAAATAATAAATTGAAACTGAATCAAGACAAGACAGAGCTACTGATTGCAAGTGGCCATAATTCCAGAGACCTGCACTGCCCCAGAAAGAGGAGATAAGCAGTGTGGAAGTGCTTCTGGATCAAAGTCTTCCTTTGTTTCCCAAAGTGAATTAAAGGCCAGAAACATCTTTATTAGCTTCTGTTATATGCCAATTGTGTTCTTTTCTACATGCCCTGGTTATCCTGATTTTAATAATGTACTCTACCTGGGTTTTTATCTAGTCTGGAAACTTTAATTGGTATACAACCTGAGAGATTGATCTTGAGTGTAGCAGAAAGAACAAAAATACCTGTGCTTTAAACATTGAACAGAAGGCCAATTTTGGGGGCAGAATTCCAGGTGGTCAGAATTCCAACTGGTGCCCTGTATTGCTTAGGTCCATGCTACCAAGTCCATTAGAGAAAGGCTTTTTATATATGAACTTCTGATGTTTGCCTACCGTTTCTGTGCACCTACCTGGCAGAAGTCAGGATCAAGTCTTCTCTGTTGCAATCTCAGTTTTTTGGACTGTCTTTCCTGAGGAGTTTTTTCAAACGTCCTTACAACACATCTTTTTGTACAGATTTTAACTGTTGATTTTTAATTATTAATTTTGCTTAATTGTTTTTTAAACATTTGTTTTTACTGTAAACTTGAGAGACTTTGATATCCAGCACTGTACCAAGTTATTTAAATCAATCAGTTCATTAAATTTACCAGAGACTAAATATGTTTATACTAATATTTCATAAAGAAGAGAATCCTTTTCTTCTCTGTCAAGAGAATGAATGGCTTGTAATTCTAACAAAAGCATCTATATGTCTCATATTAATTTTGTTCATATTAATTAGGAACTTAAACAAGCATTGCTTCTAAATAATCCATGGCTGCCTAATAGTATTTGTCATTCTCATTTCATATTTAATTTAGGTGTGTGCAATTTGAATCTTAGCTTTCTGTACATAATAAATGAACCATTTAGTTGGTCTTTTAGTTGCCTAGCAGTGGTTTGAAGGATAGTGAAATTGCCAAAATAGGCTGTGATACCATTTTGTTTGGCTGTTGTGCTAGGTTGAGTTTTGATTGTAATCATTGTACAAATGCAGTAGTACAGGGGTCCCCAACCTCCAGTCCGTGGACCACTACTGGGCCACTGCATGCCAGCAATTGGTCCACACAAACAAGCAAAGCCCCATCCGCGGGATGCAGACAGCACACAAAACCACACATCCTCCAGTCCATGGAAAAACCTCTTTCCACGGAACCAGTCCCTGGTGCCCAAAAGGTTGGGGACCTAAGCAGTAGCATTTAGAATTTGTAAGAGATTATTATTTTTATATGAGTGGCTAAGCCTATGGAATTGGTTGTGATATAAATTATATAAATTATATAAAATTGGTATATATACTTGCTTAATTGGTAGTCTTTGTATGGATGCTCTCTACCTTTGATTTATTTCTGTTTCTTAAAGTGACTTTTATTTGAGTTGGCCCTTGCAAAGAATTGCATAATGAAAGCATTATAGTTTTGTGTTCAGAGTTCTTACCTTTCTTAAGGCAATTAACATTTCTAATAATAGGTGTTATTTTCTATCTTTAAGAATGGTTCATTCAACTACCTCAACATACGACCTTTTCTGCTACTTTAATGTTATTGTAATCAGTTAATTAATTTGCAGTTCGGTTAAAAGAAAAGCAGCTAGTGCTTGAAATATCTTTGAGCCTAATGAGAATTTTATGCAGTTAGTAGGTATAATATTTGGGTGGAATACAGGGGTGTTTGCTGAAATACAGTAGCTAAAACATTCTATTATTTGATTAAATCCCTAGAATCTTAATGGGACTTGAATACACCTAATTTTCACTGATCTAGGAGAACGGGATTAAAATTCCAGTTCAGCTGTAAAATTGTTGGGTAATTTTACCTAACCACTGTTTTTTTAGTCTGGAGAACATCTGCATGTTTCAGTAGTCACTATAAAGGAGAACTTAATTATATTCTTAATTTACTTTGTGAAAATTTTTACTTGGCAGGTTTATGAATAAGAAATAATGTTAGTCGCTCACATATACTTACATTGGGAGTACCTTTATATGAAATTTTGTCTGATACACAATCTCCTCTTGCTGTATTATGTATCTGTGATAGTTTTGGATAAGCACTTTCTTATAAAAATTATCAAATAATCAAGCTTCCACTAAGTTGGGGAAAGCTGATATAGATGCATGATCTCATCTATTAATTTTTGCTAATTTAATTTAATTTTAATTTATTAGATTTATAAGGTTGCCCAATTCAGAACAACTTTGGCTGGTGTGCAGTATTAAAAACAGATAGAAAATGAAGTGACATTGAAGAATTGGCATACTCTCGCAATGTCAAAAGTTTTTTCCCTCTATTTGGTTTATTATTTATATACTGTTTTCATTAAAAAAATAAAATAATTAGAAGTTCTAGGGCAGGGGGGGTCAAACTGCCGGCCCATGGGCCGGATGCGTCACACCAAAACACGCTCATCCCATTTCCGGCAATGAGAAAAAAGTTGTGATACGTCACGACACATCACATGATGTCGCGAGTTTGACACCTGTGATCTAGGGGATAAAAGCATTGGGAAACAGTAGATTTTAATTTATAGTAAACGAGTTGATGATGGGAAGCATCCATGGTAGTAGTGTTGTGCAAATCTTTAGAAATAGATATTTTGAAATGTAAACTAGAGGGGTTACTATAATACCTGGGCTGGAGTAAATTATATTTCTTTGCTACTATTTTGTCTCAATTTTTCCAACCCAGATATGGTAGCCTTAGTATTCATATAATCTGTAAAAACAATTCAAGCAGCAACAAGTTCTCCAAGGAACTTGTAGTTTTCTGCCTGTGTGCAGAAGTAGAAAGAACTACGAGCAGCTTCAGAATCAGCCATGCACATTGAAAAAGGTCGAGGCTGCTTTAACAGTTTGGAAAGAGGTACCAGAAGCACTTTTTTCCAAGGATTTGAACAGGCCTAGACAGTAGAGATCTTTCCACACAATGCATGTTATAAGGGATAATGGTCTTTTTTGTTCCATCACAGTGAAAGAATGACAACCAGCTGTCATTGGTTGTGTTCTCTGTTTTCATTTTTCTTTTTTGAAATAACAACATTGCATTTATTTTATTCAACACAGAGTATAAGGAAACCATTAGAATGCATAGAACATATAGAAAGAAGTTAGATTTGGCCTGCTCCCTCCCCCTGAAGCTTTCTGGTTATTGAAAATCTTTCTTCCATTATTTATCAATTATTGGAATCAATATTCTTGAGGAATTGTTTAGACAGTGTTTATATATCTAGTTTAAGTAACAGCTCTATCATGCTATTCATATGATGACTGCCTTTCTTGTGTTTGATAGACAACTAAGAGGGAAGAAAAGAAAATTAAAGATTATCAAAATACCAAGAAAGAAAGAAAGAAAGAAAGAAAGAAAGAAAGAAAGAAAGAAAGAAAGAAAGAAAGAAAGAAAGAAGAAAGAACTAGGGACAAACATGCATAAACGCCATCAAAATATGGTGTTTATTTTAAGCAATTAATTTCTGTTGCAGAATGTCTTCTTCAGGGCCAATCTTCATGGCCATTCTAGACTAATATGATAATGTTCTAAATTCCATACAGAGCATACATTTTTGTTTTTCTATCTCTTGATTGTCCTTAGCTGCTGTTGTTGTTTTATATCTTTGGATCCCATTTTCCTCTTTTACTTTATTTTCAGGAGATGCATTTTGTGGACATTTACTAGCAGTGACCAACTTATGTGATGAGTCATAGTTATTTTACTTAAATTTTATGTCCACCCATCTCATATAATGACCCTGGGAGGCTAACAACAACTAAATGAAATAAAAGCAGGATAAATACAACAAAAGTTAAAGCATGTCAGTAGCTTCATGAATGAGTTTACTTTCTTGGAGATTCAGTATGCAAAATCTAATGCAGTTCACTATACTTATCAAATTAACGTGACATAATTAGAAAACCTTACCAAATAGAAATTAACTCAAAATAAAAAATGGGATTATATTCAGTTTTTTCCAAGGAAGTGAAATATTTTTGAACAAACATGGTTGTACTTTATCTATACATGATATTACAAATGTTTAAGAATGAGGATAACAGTATTCTTTAAATTAAGCTTCCCTAGGCCTACGGCGTCTAGATTTCATAAACAGCAGTTCTAAGGGATCTTTCGTAAACAGCAGTTCTAAGGGATCCAGTTGGGAAGGGCAATATTTAACTATTCCACAACTCCATAGACATGATTCTATTCAGTTTTGGCTCCAGAGATTTCTCTTTCCTGGGTTGAATAGGTCCCCAAAGAATAGGTAGGCACTTTGGTTGCATTTCCTCTATGGCTTTGGAGGAACTCCAGTAAAACTCAGTTGAAGTCAAGATCCATGGCTTTTATATGTGATGATGTCTCTTATGGCAAATGATATTTCTAAATTATCCACTTTGACAGCAATGTTATGTCATAGTTATGACATTCTTGGTCTGCATGTAAGAAAAACTGAAAAAATCTGCAAAAATCTTAAGCTTCTGACTTAAATGCTTCGAAATTGTTAAGGATGTATTTGTTATGTATTTGTATTAACATGGAACAGACATTTGTTAGATGTAATTTTGCACCAATAAGTGCAATACAGGTAGTTCTTGTTTAGTGATTGTCTTATTTAGTGACTGTTGATACTTATGACAGTATCTTTGCAACCAAGCCTCGCATTTACGACTTTATGTATTTTATATATTTTTCACAAGTCTGTAAAGCAAAGGAATGCTGAAGTAAGACTGTAGGCATAGACACAGTTTCACTTAGCAGTTGCTTTGCTGAATAACAGACTTGCTGGTTCAAGTTGTGCTCATGAAATGAAGACTACCTATAGATCAAAGTCTGTATAATTAATCTGCCTGATTTTAAAGCTACAGAGATTTGTCCAACTAGTCTCTGAGAACCAGACATGATTCAGTGGAAGAAACAACAACAAAAAAGTTTTTGGTTAGAAAGCATATACTGCATTGCAAGGGTTCTCAACCAGGGATGCGAGACGATATTCCAGGGGGTGCAAAAACTTGGGTTTTCAAAATTATAGTGTATGTGCATAATTTGTTGCCATTATTTCAAACTTTTGTAAGGGGTGCAAGAATATATCAGAAGGGTTCTAGGGATGCGGGGTATAGAAAAGATTGGGAACTACTGCTGTATTGCGTAACAATTTATCACAATACCATGTTACTTTTAAATTTTATTATGTTGTATAATGTATAGAAAACCTTACATTGTGAATCTTATCTTTATTGATATATTTTTTAAAAGGACATAATATACCTTCATCCGAGATCTTACACCTTTTCTAAATATTAGAAATATCAAAAAGAGTCCCAGATATATTACTGCTATTGATGAGATCTAATCAAAAGCTTCCTTTGATCCTTTAATTTATCAAAATATTGATATGGAAGAAGATACTGTTTAAAATATTTGATTATATCCCAGGTAGAGATAAGCAAACTACATTTCCCAAGTTTTTGCAAATCTTGGAGTTCCATGTCAACAAAACATGGATGGCATATGTCTTCAGCATTCAGGGGTGAAAAATACATAAAATATTTGGTATTTCTTCTCATAGAAATATCACAGTATAGAGGAAATCCTAACTCAAATTAAGGAGGAATTATCTGACCACAGAGAGCTAATCTGCTATAGTGGCTAAAGCATCAAGGTGGAAACCAAGAGACTGTGATTTCTAGTGCCAATTTGGGCACAAAGCCATCTGGATGATCTTAGGCTAGTCATTTTCTCTCAGCCTTAGGAAGCAGACAATGGAAAGCCATTTCTGAAAAACTTTATCAAGAAAATTGCAAGGACTTCTCCAGGCAGTCTTCCAAGAATCAGACACATTTAAATGGAAGGACAAAAAAATGACCATGAGAACTGTTAAGCAGTGGAACAGCTTGTTTCCTGAAATCTTCCATGGCTGGAGGTTCAGGTAAAGATTGGGTAGCCATTTATTCAGGATAGTGACTAGAATAGACGCTGGAGGTAGAATTAGAAGACTAGAATAAATTCTAGTTCTAGAATCTATCGAAAAACCAAAGCAAAAAAACCCCAAAACCCAGTCTACCTCCAAAAGTCCTCCTCCTATGTGTGATGAGACTCCACCTATTTTGCAGCCCTCAAGCCATCCAAATATTAGTGTGATTCTTGTCATCAAAAGATTGCATATTCAGATTAAAGATTTAAAAATAAGGTCCAGTATTTTAAATTAAGTTTTGAAATGAATAAACAACCATTGTTTTTCTTTTGCAGTGATACAGTGGTTGCATGTAGACAAACCAGGATTTTTAGGAGATATGAAAATCTTTTCAAGACCAGGCCCATCAGTAACTTACATCAGTAATTTACATGAATATAGATTATCCTAGTCAGTCTGTTATAATAAGAAAGACTTATATAGTGGGTGACAAGTTAGCTCAAATTGACATTGACAGTTTTGAATTGAAGAACATCATAAGACATATATATACCTAATAATTCACAGCAATTTCAGTGCTATTGTCAGGGCCCAAGCCAAGAATGACATGTGGTGATTCTTCCAAGCTGAATTCTTTATTGTCTCATATCTATAGATAAATCATGCCAGCCTGAGCACTCTACTATCTGCATCTACAATATACTCTGTGAGTTATTAAAGAGCCACCCTCTTTCTCTCACACATAACATCTGTACTGAGTTGCCTCTTGCTCTTCTAAAACACATCCCCTTTTTCCTGGCAATCTACCTCCTTCCTATGTTCCCTCACATCTCTCCAGAATACTGAGTGCCTCAATCGCAATAGGATTTGCCTTCTATTTATTTGTCCCCATCCAATCCATTACTAAATTCATACAATTTAGCATCTCTCTATCCTCACCTATGTCTGATAAGCAGAACATGATGACATTAAAATATTGATGATACTTCCTTCCAGATTCCTAGATGTATTTTCTTAATAGCTTTGTATAGAGTTATATTACCCATCCCGGGCTTTTCAGGTGTATTGGGACCAAGTTTAAAATAAAAAAAAAAAAATAGTCTCAACAAATCTTGGGGTTACCAAGTTAGGAACAACTGATATAAATGTCAGTTTGTGGCTATAAAATGAGAACTTGAGGGACTCCATATCATGTCTCCAAACAACAACCCTTTTATGAAAATTATGCTATCTTTAATACTATAAGTACTGTATGACATGTGCTCTCATATAGTTTTTTATGAGGTTCAAGATTGAAACTTTTACATTGACTAGTGTTAAATTACCTAAAGGTCTTCTGGTCTTCAGAAGTCTTTCCTTTCCATTAATAAGTGACTATGGAAGAGAAGCTTGTTTAATGACAGTACTCAGTTAACACATGAAAGTTCTATATACTTGGAACAACTTACTAGGAGAGGGGAGAGAAGACCACCACTTAAGTCTCTAAACTGTAGGAAATGCCCATGCTGCAGAACCCTCCAAACACTTTTTGAGTACATTGTGCAAAATAAGGGAAGAAGAAAATACTCCAAGGAGGTCTACTCAGTGATGGCTTTCACTATTGATTAACTTACAGTAGAGAATCCATTTATTGAGAACATTATTAAATAAAATTTAAATAGAAAAAATTGTCTCTCTTCTTATTTAGTTTCCTGGTATTCCTTATGTTTCCAGGCTCTATTTCTGAAATATATTTGTTTGTCTTTGAAGCATTGAGTGTGCACTCAGTGCTTCTTGCATCTTTTACATCCATAGGCATGACAGCAAAAATGCATAAAAACCACCCAGAAATTATAGTGATTTATAGACAGTAAAATAATGGCATAGAGATACAAATTCTGTTCTGTCTCGGTAGTTCTGTAAATTGTGTATTGATTATGTTAATACAACTGGTGTCTCTATTACTTGTCCGCTGATACTGCTCAAACATGCAGATCGAATACTTTTTTCCTTGCAAAGTTTTATTCTAGTGGGAACAGTCTTGTAAAATGAGTAAAAAGATCAACTTTTAATTTTTATGAACCAAATAGTGTTATAATACAATGTTTATTGAACTATAGGAAATGCAAAATGCACCCATAAAGAAATGTGAACAATTGTGTTAAGTCTAACCCCTTTTCTCCTATAGTCTCTTCTGTAACTTTTGTTCCTGAATTAAGCTTATTTTGTTTCATATTCCTTAAGGAAACCCTTTTAAAAAGGATTCAAAATCAATAGCAATCTATTTTTATAGTTTATTTTGGAATATGTGGCTTCTCTTACTTTGTTTAACAAGCTGAAAAGAGCCTCAGTCATTCAGGACAGTAGGTGTCTTAAAAGATTTATTAGCCTACGCTTCTGTAAAAGAAAATAGACTTTTTTTCAATTATCCATAGCCTTTATTTTTATTATAGCTTGTAATAGCATAAATGCAATAAATCACAGCTTTTGTCATCTGTAAATGATTTTCTTTAAGAGTAAATGCTCTTTCTTATTGTGTTCTTGCAGATTTATATACACTGATTCTTTCCACCATTCTTTCTTTTCTTTAGTCTCAAGTGTACATCTCTTAAGCTTGGCCCTTATATAAAGAGGCATCGTAATCAAAAATGGAATCTGTGACTGTAGAACAAAAGGCATGTAATGAATTTAGTTCTGTAGGTTTTCTTCATTGTGTTCAAAGACCTTTTTATTGTGCTCTATATATCACTGATTAAATTTAGAGAACCTCATCTTTCACTGAAACATCTGTTAGACAGCAATCATTTCTTTAACATAACGGATATTGTAATTTGTTTATTTATTCATTCACTCATGCATTCAATTCAATTTCTACAATCACCCATCTCAATTAGTGACTCTGTGGCTTACAATTTCAAAAGTATAAAACTATTAAAACAATAAAAACATTTTAAAACGAGAAAGAACATTTTGATAACAATTAAAAAACATCCAAACTAGGCCAGTTAATACTAAAACCAGAGAAGGGGGCCCTTAACACATGGGCCCTTAATACATTCAGCACCCTAGGCTTGAAAACACAGCCAAATTTTTAAAGTCTTACAAAAGGCTGAGAGGATTGAAGCACTCTAATCTTCAAGGGGAAGTTTTTTTACATATCCAGGGCTATGGCAGAAAAGGCCTGTCTTCTAGTCCCCATCAGCTGACACTCTTTGGCTGACAGGATCTTCAGCATGCTCAATCAGTTTATTTTTTTTATCATGCCCAGATAGTTTGTTTGTTTTTTAAAAAAAAAATTCTGGAAGCCATCCATAGATGAGGGAGTGGCTAATTCTATAATTGTATCACCTGCTAAGGTAGGATCTTTTTCTTTTGAGAAATGTATGGGACAAATTAGATGTATTAAGTATTTTAGAGGCTCAATATTTTATTCATTTATTTCCCACCTTTATTTTTTATAAATAACTCAAGGTGGTGAACATACCTAATACTCCTTCCTACTATTTTCCCCAGAACAAAACCCTGTTAGGTGAGTTGTGCTGAGAAAAGGTGACTAGCCCAAAGTCACCCAGCTGGTTTTCATGTGAAATATGTGTATTTTGTCCCTTACTTTTACAATAAAATGAAAAATCTAGTAACAAAAGAATGTTGCTGCTGAATTTTAGCAGTGCCCTGGGAACTGCAGTTATTGAGACCCAGCATTCAGTAGATCATTTCAGAGCAATCACCATCTGTCAAGGCCCAACATATCTTAGAGAGTTGTTATGGAGGAAGAACCACTCCATACATTGCAAGCTCATTGATGAAAAGTGGAATATAAAGCTAATGGATAACAATCACATCTTTTTACAGTTTAATATGAAAAGTAGGCTACCTAATATTTCAGGGAAGTGGTAAGCAAAAAAAGATATATGGACTCTGTGGAAAAAAAGTGCCAGAGTTCTCACATTCTAAGTGCCAGTGGTCTTTTCAAGCTTTGAAACTCTCAATGTTTCCCAATCTTGTCATGAATAAATGGAGTGGGCCATTTAGTTTCAGTCTAGCATACGTTTCCCACTTGTGTGCAGAAGAGAAACTTCTCTGATACAAAAGTAAGTCCTGTTACATTGCATTCTTCTGCAGAATTCATCACGAAGGAGTTCCTTTTCCTTTCTAAGTCACACTGTTGAAATTAGCCTCCACAGCAAAACATTTTGTAATAATAATAATAATTTATTCATCATGAATGCCTTCTGACTCTCAATGACTGAATAGTTTTCACATGTGAAAACTTGGGATCCAAATCATATTCCCCACTGTGGATATTTGGACTGTACTTAGGGTGATTGTCTCTTCAGTGATGTCATCAAGCAGGACTTGAGAAAGGTTGCTTATTTGTTGAATTCTAAATGGAAAAATATTACTTAATTGGTTTTATTATTTTTGAGCTGTGCCTATTTGGTTGCTGCACTAGTTACCTATAAGCTTCCAAACAAATCCGTTGTTATCTATAAGATTTACATGGTGCTGTGTCAGGTTATTTGGAAGTCCAGCTTCTTCAGAAATGATTTTTCTCATTGTACAAAGTCATCAAGAAACACGCTGCTTAGAGTGGTGATGGTGGGGAAACTGGACCAGAGTTAGCTTTCTCTGTAGCTGCTTCAATGCTCTGAAACATTTTGCCTCAGAGGTATGCCTTTGTTATGCAAATTCCAAATCTACTTTACTTTGTCACAACAGAAATTATTTGTATTCTCTATTCTATAGTATACCATTTATGTCTTGGCGCTGAACAAATGTTCAGTGATGAAGTTAGCAGCATTGCCATCCAAACAGAAAATGCTAATGCCTCCTAATCATTATTTGCAAGGGATTGTGTTGCGGTGAGATTAAAGAAGCACTGATAAAGGAAAAGGTTAGATGAGCTATGATGCAGCATCTGTATGTGTTTTAAGAGTGTACCTTCTCTCATCATAGCTTCTCATTTGTTTAGCTTTATCATCATTTTATTTAATTGCATTTTTTTCAGTTCCATGGAGTAAAGCATCAAAAACGGGGGACGTGGCAATTTTGCAAAATATTGGAACAGCATTTTGCAATTGCTCTTAAATTATGAGCATGGCATTGCTTATGAAAAACCAGCTAATGAGTGATATATTTAATAAATGCAAATCATGTGGATACTCATTTTAATACAGTCAGAGAAGCAGATATATCATGAGGTAACCATCAAAGTGAAAATAGAATTTTGTGAAATGATCCAGGATATTCTTATTCACAAGGGTGTTCCACAAATAGATCTTTGAGACAACTCTGCAGATCTGCATGAAGATTGTAAACTTCAGAAAACTAACAGTTTTCTCAATTGCAATAGAAAATAAAGGAAATTATAATTCCTTCCTTCCTTCCTTCCTTCCTTCCTTCCTTCCTTCCTTCCTTCCTTCCTTCCTTCCTTCCCATTCCAATTTGAAAGCCATTTTTGGCTTCAGGCAGAGATAGAACCATCATACCAGTAAGATATCTCTGGATTGTTTGGTGTTTTTAATTAACAAATATCAGGACATATTCTATCTCTCTAAAATTATTTGGTGTGGCTTGCTTAATGAGTGAGTACAGTTCAGAGGACATTTCAGTTTGTGAAGAAATTATAGGTATGCTCTGAAGTATTATAGAATGTAAGAAGTCTTTGTGCTATTTTTTTCCTCTTTCTTCCACAATGAGAGAACTGTGTGTGCTTTCCTTAAGGTCCTCTTTGCAATTCTAAGTTCCAAAGATAGCTACAGTAAATTATATGAAAAAATACAATTGGTTTGTTAGAAGTAACTTGAATTATTTTTGGCTCATATGATTGCACATCCTGATCTATTAATGTTTTGTACTTTATTATGTTTCTGTGTATGTGTGTGTTCTGTTTAGTATTTATTAATTTGGAGCAGTTAGAATTATTTTAGTTAATTAAGTACATTAACATTCACAACAAGTGTAGTAGTGAAGTTGACAGAGCAGCTACTGATTTAATCTAATGCTGTAGTTTTGAGATTTTGCTTCATAAGCTTCCATAGACCAAATTTAGAAAGTAAGTATAAGGCTTTGATAGATCTTATCAGGTACGACAGAATTCACATCTGTCACAGCAGGTAGGATGCTAGCACCACAGTCACTATTATTAAGAATTTGTGGCATTGTCAGGCTAACTGCTGAGCTCATCCTGGAGTTTGTGTTTTTTAAAGGGCTCTTACTCCCAATATCATGGGGAGACATGTTCTTGGCTTCTGCAGAACACCTGAATTGACTTTTTGGCTAAATCTGATCTATGTTGAGCTTTATATTTTTTTAAGCCATTCCAATTAAAAATACACCAACATATTTTTGAAATAGATGTTTCAATTTATGTGTATGTCCTTAAATATTTGAAATATATTTTTCAGTTGTTTTGTTTCATGGGTACTATTTTCTCTGTAACTATTCAGCATTTATAATTCATAGTCATTATAGACATTGTTCTGTAGTCTTCATTTATTTAACCAGTCAGAACAGAAAGCTGTAATGACTTTTTCTTTTCTTTTCTTTTTCTTCTTCATCTCTTTCTCTCAGGTAGGAAGGAATTAAAGTCATCATGATGATACACTAATTTTTTCTGTTTCAGTTACTTAATTAAAAAAAAAGCAGCATTAGGCCTAATTCCAAAATGATACCCCAAATTGATATCTCTTGTCAATTAAGCTTCATTTTCTGTATTTGAATGAAATGGCAAAAATACTTTGTTATGGATTTTATGAACAAGTTTTAACAGAAAGAGGAGATAAAAGCCTGACAGCCTAAGACTCATTTTGCCTCTTGTTCAAAGCATCCTGATTTTGCAATTATGTTCTGGATCACTTTTTACAGTATTTATTAAATAAAGTTAAGAGCTTTTTATAATTCAGTAAGCAATTCAAAATATTTCCCCTGACTCATACCAATACTATTAGTTGTTAGTCCAGTTTTGTAATTGCAAACTCAAAAAGAATAGAAGAAATCATTGATTGAGTCCAAGAGCTATAAGTGAGTGAAAAGTAAAAGCAGACACTTCGACGTTTACTGGAATATTGGAATATGTTGCTGACTGCAAGGAAATAAGATAATTTCTTTTCTGTTTCTGCAAATATGACCAGAATGTCTTCCTCCACCTACTCCCATTCATCCACTTTATATCACTCATCTAAAACATTGTCATTAGAACATGCTGCTGGGTTTTTTTGGGGTTTTTTTTTTTGAAAAGTTACCTGAAGGCAGGAAGACTTTTAGTACCTTAGGCATCTTGTGAGGGATCTTGCAGGCGTATGTGAGGCATCTTGCAGGCGTATGTGTAAAAGATAGAGTTTGTATTATAATATCATGATACATATTTTGTCATTAAGTAAAAGCTTACTAATTGAATGAATACTTCTTCAAAAGCCTACTCTTTGCATCTCAAAGTGCTGCTGCTGTTTACTAAATATCAGGGAAGAGATTGAGAATACGTTTTGGAGACTTCATACCTGTCTTCGCTACCATCTGGCAAACATATAGATGCAAGCAAATAAAATGCAAGCAAATACATCTAAATAGAAGGCTCAAACATTTAGGTGCAATGACACATATATATGTTGGCTTAAGTAGGGATTGGCTGAATGTGCTTTCTAGTATTCTAATCATAGGCGCTAGGCAATCCATAGGGGAATCTGTCTATCTAAATATTCTTAATTATTTTTCACAATACTTGACATAACTTCCATATTAATAGATTATTTTTTCGCTTACGTGTCTAGTTTCTAAAGAATATTATGCTACAATTCAATAAAAAGAATTAAGAATTAAGTATATTGTAAAATAACACTCTAAATTATAGTTATTATCATACATTATCTCAAGTTTGTGAAAACATCGATATAGGTAAATTGTGTATGTGTGCGCATGAATGTGTGAATAAAATGCCCATCTTGGCTTGTGACTATTGCATAAATCCTTTGATTTAATATTGGAGAAGAGGTCCAATATTCTACTGTCTATGCAGATTAGTAGGTTTTGTGCTTACTTGAATGGTGTTAAAAAGAAGTAATTTTCTTTACAAATTGCTATGGTGCAGGATTCTTGTTCTATAGCCAACTGTCAATTATCTGGATAACTTCAGTCCATTGAAGCCGAGTGTAACTCAGGCAAATTGAAAGGGTTACTGAAATGAGAAATCTGCACTAATGTGGTACATTGAGTAGACAAGTTCTATATTCAAAGTCCTACATCTTTTGATTTAGTAATATTTGGATTAAGTTTAAAATTGTAATACATTTCCAAATTTATGGGTTATGAAGGTGCTAGTTCTTGGTACTTGTGCTAGCTGGATTTTTCAAGTAAGGATAAGGTTTGTGGCAGTTGCTTTGGCCAGGACTGATTTTTTTTTAAGATGTGCAACATTTTTGAATAGTTTCAAAGGTGACTCTAGATTTGATTCAAATTCCTTTTAGATAATCTTGTACCAGGCGAGAAAAATTCTTCAACATGAAAAGGGATAATAGCTAAAAACAAAAAGAGGTGAAACAGAAATGTCTGTGTTTTGGATATTTTAAGACATTTACCTTACTTACTACTTTATTGTTTATTTTTATCTTCCCCTGACAGTAGAAGAAAATGAATCAGAGGACCAGGAAGGAGTGGAACAGTCAGCAGTGCCGATAGGTAATTTCCATGCCTACCATCGTATTTCTCTGTTTTCTAGAAACATGACACATATTTGGTTTGTTCTCATCATGCAGAAAACAATGAAACATTGAAATAGAGATATGGACTTCTAAAACTCATGTTTTGTAAACATGAGTTCTCCTTCAGTTATTTAAAAAGAACATTACATAGAACACTTCTGTTATGCTTCTGAAGCAGATCTGTGTACAAATTAGCTATTTGTTGATCTATTTTCTAGAAGACCAATTTTTCCGTTTGGTTTACACAGGATCATCTGCCTATTTTTTTAAAATAGTGGAAGTTTACACATGGGGTGTGAGTTTATCACAAGGAAGCGGCAAAAGAAGAATAAAACTTCTTTACATTGCTCTGGCACGTGCACATTTCTGGATTATGGCCAGGCATTTCTGCAGGCTGGTTACTTTCACAAATAAGCATGCAGTTTAAATCTTAATCCACTGATTTTGTTAGTAGTCACTGATCCCTACATTTAAGTCACTGGGAGTTTTGCAGATAAAAGACTGAGTTCAGTCAGCAAGATTTTAGGCTGGAAATTTGACCTGTTCATTATAATAAAGGTTAATAACATGTTGTTTCTTATAACAGCTCTTTCTTTAGTTTTTTGCTTCTGCTTTGAAAAAAATTGTGCTATAGGGACAATTAAGTCCTTTAGTTTGTTTGATTACTTGTTCTGGAAATAATAATTAAATATTCTTCATGAAAAAAGTGTTTGTATTGTATGTTTTATTGGTATTGGTTTATAGATTAAATTATGAAGATCCCTGCAATCTTAAAAAGAAATACTACTGATTTAATTGTGCTTTTCTTATATTTAAGAAGCTAAAAATACACGTTGCAATTGCACAAACCAGATTTTCCTGATTAGGTGCTTTCATCATTGCCAATCTAATAATCCCAACCAGCAGAGGACAATTTTTATACCTGGTGGGATTAAAGTCCAGTTGAAGTCCAACATATTTGGAAAGCTTCTAGGTGAAGAAGGCTGATAGATCAGACTGGATGATCCTTTGATAAAGTGATTTGGAATTATGCATAATATTATTAATTAATTAGTAATTAATTCATGATTTTCCGCTCTCAATAAAATTAGATTCACATCCAGATTTTTGGAATGGTGTATATGTTATATTTGCCTATAATAGCAGTCCAGTACAGCAGATTAGTTGTTTAACTAAATTCTTATTTTTTTTTTAACCTGATGTTTTTGGATATTTATATAACTGATAGGAGAAATGAATTTTTATTTGAAAGAAAATAGGTATTTGTACAATTATTGTGAGGGTAGGAACATATTTTCCAATGTGTTTGTCTTGTCAGTTTTTAAATATCTATAGTAAGTGATATCACTCCATGTTGCTATTTAGTTTTAGGTAATTTGTACTAAAATATAATTGACCATTTGACATGTAATCTAAGATTGGCTTAGCTGTCAGAAAAAGCTATACTGCACAATACAAACATACACTCACTAATTCATGCTATCTTTCTGATATTAAAGTATTTTGGCCTTATTTATTTAATATTTAATATTTAATATTTAAATATTTAAATATTTAATATTTCAGTGCTATTAGAAACACCCACGTGGGATGAGTGAAACGTCCTTCAAGATCTTTGGAAATTATCACAGTTTATTATTTATTTCTTATATTTATATCTATATCTCTTTATCATTTATATCTACATCATCTGTATCTGTCTGTCTATCTATACACACACACACACACACACACACACACACACACACACACACACATGTTTGTAAGGTAAATAATAATTAACAAATCTTGGAAGAAACAAATATATAATTCTGTATCGTGGTAAAAGAAACCATAGAAAAAGAAGAGAAATTAGACCAACCAGAAATTTGTGCAGGAAAAATATGCCATGCCTGAATAATTTTAAATTTATGGGACAAATTTATTTCTGAAGATTGTAGTGAATTGCAAGAATGAATGATCAGCGTGCAAACAACTTTGTGAACTACCCCTTTGTTTTTGCTACATTCTTACCACAACACACATAGATACTAATTTCTCTACAAGATGTACCTTTCAGTCAGCTAATTATGCAAGCAGCATTCAGCTAATGCATACAAACATATTCCGGTCTCCTCCTCTTCTCCAGTACAGGAGATGGAGAATCCACCAATGGGTTTTCACTGTCTGCCTGCTCTTGAGACCAAGTAGCCAAACTTGACACGCTCCCTCTTGCTAGGAGACCCAGTCTTGACTTGGTCTCAAGGTCTTGAAGACATATAAAGGTTGGCTCTCAGGTTTAGAGATCTTCAATTCATTTAGCAGGTCAGATACCATTGTTGATTTCTCCTTGCTTTTAAATTTTATATTCCCTAATTAGTGATTCTCTTTCAAAAAAAAGTTAATTTCCCCCCCAAAATTCCCCCCCCCCCAAGACACTGGAATCAGCGCAGCCTCTAATCAGCTGATTTGAGGCCTCTGGGTGTGTGTGTAGGGGGAAAAGTACTTCTCCGCTCTTTTCCCAAGGACTCTGGGGGGAGGAGAAATTTTTTTTGTTTTTCCAATTCCCCGTGGGCTTTTCTGCACAACACTCAGCGCTGCAGCCACAATCAGCCCCAGAGCCTTCCCCTCGTCCTCAACACTTCCGGAGGCTGTTTTAAATGGTCTGAAAGTTGTGGCCACCATTTTGGACGGCTGAGGAGCTCAGAACTCAAACGGAGGTTTTTCCTTCACCTTTGCAATCAGTTTCTGAAAAGTTTTATCTGGAGTTCTGCTTTACCTGCACAGCGCTTTGCACGGCAGTCAGCTTAACCCCACAGATTAATCTTACCTTGCCAAGCCTCCGGAGGCCGTTTCATATGGTCCAAAAGTTGCGGCCACCATTTTGGATAGCCGACGAGTCCAAAATTCAAATGGAGGTTTCCTTGCTTTTACAATCAGTTTTCTGAGAAAAATTAGTTGGAGTCCTGCTTTTTGAGACAGGGGCTTTCACAGCAGTCCCCTAATCAATCTCAGGAAGCCTTAACAGAATTTGCCACGGCCGCCATTTTGGGTGCGCCACGCGGTCAGCCTTGCATTGCCATCAGCCAGTTTATTGAAGGCCTCAACACGTTACAGGGCATTTCCATCAGACCTTCAGGCCATTAATTTCAGCACAGCTGAGAGACCATTCTAGCCCTGCATAGCGATTACCATTGGGCCTTATCAACTGTATCATTATTTACAGCCAATAATTAACTGACTAGGCCCAAATTCTCAAGCCACCATACTGTTTGAAGCCGCCATTTTGAATTCACATTGCCTCTGCCAGGCCTCATCTCAGGCCTTCTGCGCCCTTCATTGGGGCTTTTTTCTGGTGCACCTTGACTGGCCATCTAACGCCTCCAGGCTGAGCCCAGAGAGTGGCCCCAAACGTGCTTTCGACATCTGACTCAATTACCGTGACCAAAGCCCAGAGAGAATTTTTTTTTGCTAATCAGGTGGTCAGGGGAACAGTCTTGTTACTTGTTCCAATCTCGCTTCCGCCAGCAGCTTGCCTGCCAGAGCTTCACTTCAGCTTCCCTGATACTGCTTCACCAGGATGGAGGACTCCACGATGCCTCACCCCAGGGGCACTGTCTCTCCATCAAGTTACGGCTGCCACGATTCCTCTGAACAGGAGATGGGAGGCAAGCCAAAATTTAAGGCCAAGACCACGCTCAAGAAGCCTTCCAAACTGGCGGAAAAGCAAGCCAGCTGTAGGCACCAGACTCTGGAGAAGGAGTTCTCCAGAATGCAGAGACAGGCCAGATTGGACAGGGACACCCACAACACTTAGTTTCCCGCCTGAATGGTCACAACACACAGCTACCATGTTGGGTTCAGCTCCAGACGCCACCTTCACGACAACGGCCGCAGGCCTCAGGGGACCAGACATCATAGACATTTTCTCTGATGGCCATCTTGAGGCCTTGCTATACAGGGTTGTGGACCACGCTCTAGCACAGTGGTTCTCAACCTTTTTAATGCTGCGACCCCCAACCGGTCGTAAGTCGAGGACTACTCAACCGGTCGTAAATCGAGGACTACTCAACTGATGCAGCACCGTTTGCAGAATGGGACTTTTGGCGGGCTCAGCAGGGCAGAGACAGCCTGGACAATTTCTATTGGCTTTTGAAAGCCAATAGAATTAGACTCTATTCAAGAGAATAAAAGAGAGTAGCACAGCTAAGGAAAAGGGGGGAAAAATGGCAGACTGCGTTGTTTGGCGACCCCCCTGAAATGGTCGTTCGACCCCAAATGGGGTCCCGACCCACAGGTTGAGAACCACTGCTCTAGCAGAACGGTCCTTCCATCTATCTGGGCAGGGGACTTCTATGTTGGGCATGTCACCTTATGCCCCTCCTATGAGGTTTCCTATATTTCAGGAACCCACATCTCCTACACACTCCTCCATGAGCGGATTCTCATCCCTGCAGGATGAGGAGCAGCCCGAATTTAATCTATCAGAGGAAGAGGAACTTTCCCCTGAACTCTCCCCATCGAGGAGCTTGTTCAATCCAACTCTGTTTCTTCCCCTGCTTTGCAAGACCACTTCAACGGCATACATAGGGCTTGATCAGTTCCCTCTGCCACATGCAACATCGGACTCCAGCCCAAATCCGATATTTGTTGAAACGGTGGCAGCACAACATCACGTTCCATGTCCCTCTATTTTTGTTAAAGGGATCAAAAAACAGTGGGCCTCCCCTTCCTTCCTTCCCTCAGTAAGCGAGACTGATAAAAGGATTTTTAGCACTTCCACAGATCTCACTGAGACCCTGGAGGTTCCCAAGGTAGACGAAGCCTGGACCCCTCTGGTATCCCAGACAGCGGTTGCTGGGGACATGTCGGAGGTGCTTAAAGTGGACGACAGAAAATGGGACTACACCTTTCAGAAGACCCATCAGTCAGCAGCATGGGCAATTAAAATGGCCACTTGTGTGTCCTTCTTTGTGCGGACCACCCTATTATGGCTTCGTCAGCTTCAGGCCAGAATCCCTGCTGAGGACATTCGGACTCAGCAGGACATAAGCAAAATGGTGGCAGCCACTGAGTATGCTGCGGACGCGACGCTTCAGTCGGCCACCTTTGCATCTAGGTCCCTTGTAGCCAACATTACAGCCAGAAGGATGATGTGGCTGAAACACTGGGAGGCTGACGCCAAAGCAAAATGGCGTCTGGCGACTGCTCCATATCTGGGCTATAATCTTTTTGGGGAGGCCCTGGTCCTTGTGGAAAACAAGGACAAGCGGAAGGCCATGGCTCACTTGAATAAATGGTCTGACAAACGTCCCACTTCATATGTCCACAGTCAGTCCTCTCAGCTGGCAGCAAGTTCAACTGCCACTCAGGCAGGACAGGCCATATGTCCGTCCGTATGACAGGCTGGTTTTTCGGCCTCGGCAACAGAACCAAACTAAGGGGTCATTTCGAGGGGCAGGTCGCCCCAAGCAACTCTTTCACTGCACTTCCCATCGGGGGAAGGCTGGCCCACTTCTTCCATCAGTGAAAACTCACATCCATGGATGCCTGAGTCCCACAAACCATCTGATTTGGTCTGTCCCTGAAGTTCCTAGTCAGCATCCCGGACCGCTTCATCTCTTGTCTCATTTCCCGGAATCCACTCAAACAGAGACTCGTGCAGGAGGCCATTCAACATCTTCTAGAGGTTCAGGCCATAAAACCAGTACCACCGGATCACATGGGAAGGGGGTTCTGCTCCATCCTTTTGTGATTCCCCACTCCGCAGGAGGATGGAGAGCAATTCTGGACCTCAAGGGTCTGAATTATTACATCACATACAAGATGCAATCACTCCACCATCCTGGAAGGCATCAGACAAGGGGACTCCCTGGCGTCAATAGACCTCACGGAGGCATATCTCCACATCCCCATCCCTCCAGCTCACCGGCAGTTCCTCAGGTTCCCTTACAGGCTCGTCGGTTTGGCCTCTCCTTGGCTCCCAAGATATTCATCAAGATCCCAGCTGTACTGGCTGTCCACGTATGGAAGGTACTGGTACGCGTCCAGTGTTGACTGGACAAAATCTTGACCCAAGCGTCCTCCTTCCGGGCAGGTCAGTCGGACCTGCAATTAACTATTCAGGTCCTCCAATAGCACGGGTTCTCGGTCAATTTCCAGAAAAGCCAGACAGTTCCCTCATCCAGTTTTCTGTACCTGGGAACCATCATAGACATCACAAACTTCAGGGTCTATCCCTCCCAGGAGTGGTTGGTCCGCATCAGGGATCTGGTCTGCCGGGTATACAAGGGCCGCACCGTTTCACCAGTCTGGCTCTTCTAGCTTCTGGGAAAGATGATTTCCGACATAGCCATAGTTCCCTGGGCCAGACTCAACTTTCAGGAGCCTTAATGGTTTCTCCGGCCATTCCAACGAGCGAATGCCAGCGCATCCGACCGCCAGGTCAGCATCCCAATCCACACCCTCAGATATTTACAAGGGTGGTTCTCACAAGCGGTGTCCAAGGGGTCACCTTTCAAGGAGCCGGACCGCGCCACCATCACGATGGTCACCCATCTATTCGGTTGGGGTTCCCTTCTACGGTCTAAGTTTGCACAGGGCCGTTGGTTCCACGCAGGCTTGAGACACAACAGCAATTGGCTGGAGCTCAGGGCCATCCATTTAGATCTTCGCCAATTCTGGCTCTGGATCAGGGACCGTCAGGTATGGATCCTCACGGACAAAGTGGTGTCCAAGGCCCACGTGAACCGGCAGGGGGACACCAGGTCCAAGTTCCTTATGTCCAAGACACGGCTACTGGGCCCCTAGACAGAGCCCAGCCTGGCCCCTCTCAGGGCCAAACACATCTCGGGAAGGGGATTGCATCCGGATCTCCTTGCCAAGATCTCCCGCAGGCCCGGCCATCTGATCTTAGGCCTGTTTGCGTCATCAAACAATGCCCAACTCCCCACATACTTCTCCCGTTATTATCTTCCAAAGGCGGAGGGAACGGCTGCCCTGTGGATTCCGTGGCCGCAGGGTCTCCTTTAGGCCTTCCCTCCCCTTCCGCTCATTCTAGTGAACATCCGCAAACTGCTCCAGGAACAGGCGGAAGTGATCCTCGTGGCCCCATACTGATCACAGATGCCCTGGGTCGCCGATCTAATCTGATTGGGTGTCCTTGCACCAAGGGGTCCTCCAACACTCGGACCCTCAGTGGTTGCAGTTGAATGTTTAGCACTTGAGCGCAGCATCATGACACAAGAGTTATTCTCATTATGGGCAATCACTATGATTCAGGCCTCTCGTCGCCCGGTGACCAATTGCATTTATGATTCTACTTGGAAGAATTTTTGCCATTGGTGTAGAAGGCAACAACTAGATATCTACAAATTGACCATTCCTCAGATCGTAGATTATCTTCTGGACGGTCTGGACAGAGGCCTGGCCCCTGCGACTATTCGCAGACAGGTAGCGGCCCTGTCAACATTTACTCACTTGTGCTGATTCAGTTTTCTTAGCTCACCATTCCAGAATATGAGCCTTCATCAAGGGTGCGTGCAATACCAGGCCTCCCGTGGTACACAGGTACCCCTCTTGGGAATTGCCTCGCGTCCTTCGCACTCTAACAAAACACCCTTTGAGCCCTTGTCTACTGTTCCATTGTGGAGCCTGTCTCTTAAGGTTGCGTTCTTGAGCGCCATCACATCAGCCAGACGTATCTCTGAGTTGGCTGCTCTCTCGGTCAGAAATGACTTTTATATCTTTCACAGCAATTGGTTGGTCCTTCGTCTGGACCCCGCCTTTGTGCCCAAGGTAAACTTACATAGAGCACAGGAAGTCATCTTGGCAATTTTTGCCCCAATCCTTCCCATGACTTGGAGCGGCAGTGGCACACACTGGACGTCCGCAGGGCACTGTGGCATTACATGAAGTGCACAGAGCCTTTTTGTAGATCTGAGGCCCTATTTATCTCCTTCCGTCCGGTTTCTCTGGGACAGAAGGTTTCCTCTGGCACTATTGGCAGATGGATCAGGACCTGTATCGTGGAGGCGTATCAGTCCTCTTCCCTGCCAGCTCCAAGTCATGTTACTGTCCATTCCACTCGCAGAGCTGCGACCTCTGCGGCGTGGGCCACTCAGGCGTCCATCAAGGAGATTTGCAGGCTGCGACATGGTTCTCATCCTCCCCGTTTGTCCGCCATTAAAGGATCGACCGCTTCTCTGTGGAGGACGCCTCCTTTGGTTGGAGGGTCCTTCAGCAGGTGGTCTCCGGAGACACTATTCTGGCCTTATCTGTTTCCCACCCATCGGGACAGTGAGGCTTTGGTATGTCCCATTGGTGGATTCTCCATCTCCTGTACTGGAGAAGGGGCATTGTCTTACCTGAACGCCTTTTCTCAGTACAGAGATGGAGAATCCACACCCACCCTTTAGGTCAGTTAGGCCAAATTTAAGGGTTTGAGAGCCAACACCTCGTCCACCTTCAGTCACTTTCGCCCTCGTCAAGACTGGATCTCCTAGCAAGAGGGGGGCGTGTCAAGTTTGGCTACTTGGTCTCAAGAGCAGGCAGACAGTGAAAACCCATTGGTGGATTCTCCATCTCCGTACTGAGAAAAGCTGTTCAGGTAAGACAACGCCCCTTCTGCCTTCAAAGGAATGTAACAAATTGTTTTATGGTCCACTGGTTCTATCACAGTTTTTATACCATTCCAAGGTTAATTATCTTCCTCCTTGAAATAATATTACTTCTGCTAATAAAACATGTGCCTTTCCTAAGCTGATCCTAGGTGTGTAGTTCTTACTATATTCCTCAAAGAGTTAATCAAGGGTTTCAGCTATAGCTTAGCTGGCAACTTCTCACAGATTGGACAACCCTGACCTTTTTTTTTTTTTTTTTTTGGTCATCTTGGAGTATTTTCTTTCTCTTCATATCTGCACTGTACAGACAGATCTCTTTCTGTATAGACTTGCTCTCTGTGATCTTGAATCATTACGGAATCATTGGGAATTTTTTTTTTCAGCATCTCCAAACTTCCTAATCCCACCTTTGGTTCTTAACTACTTTCCTTTTCTCCCTTTTTTAGTCCAGCCCAAGCTTTGTGTCTCTCCTTAGCTATTTCCTCTGCTACAAAGGTTCTGCTAGCTTCTTAGCCATTTTAACTTTGCTTTCAAGTAAGACAGACTATATATGTGAGAACAGTATAAGTGCAGTTAGTGTATCTGGGAGACAGTACGGCAGAGAGCTATCTTCTGTATTCTGCCACAGAAATATTTCAATTAAAATTATTGATATATTCATATATCCTGATTGATCGATGCCTTTGAGTCAGTGTTGATGGCAATTGACTGTACTTGTGTCTGAACTATTTTTTTAGCTGTACAAGTATTCTTTGACTTACAACAGTTCATTTAGTGATCATTGGAAGTTACAACAGCACCAGAAAAAGTGACTTATGGTCATTTTTCACACTTATGACCTTTGCAGAATCCCCGTGAGCATGTGATCAAAATTCAGACACTTGGCAACTGACATGTATTTATGACTGTTGCAGTGTCCCAGGGTCACCTTTTGTGACCTTCTGACAAGCAAAGTCAATGGAAGCCAGGTTTACTTAACAACCATGCTATTAACAACTGCAGTGATGCACTTAATAAATATGGCAAAAAAGGTCATAAAATGGAGCAAAATTTACTTAAACTTTCTTACTTAGCAACAGAAATGTTGGAGTCAATTGTGGTCACAAGTCAAGGACTACTTTTATGTTTGAAAGTGGTTTGTCTTCTCACTAGGGTTGAGAGAGAGTGACTGGCTCAAAGTCATGAAGCAGACTTTATGACTAAGGCAAGAGTAAAACTCAGAGTCTTCCAGCTGATTCAAATTTGATTGTTTTGAAACAAATAAGAATAAGAAGTTCTCTATATATGGTCTGAAGTTTTTCAAGTAATACTTGGTATCAGAACTCTGTCTGTTTCCATTAAATGTGCTTTTTATGGAGTACCAAGTTATAAATGTAGTGCAGCTACGGCATATTAATCTTACTGCAGAGATTTAATGAGGCAGTTGTTTTGCAATGGACACTGTTGGGAGCAGACAACGATAGAGTTTTACTTCACTGCTGAACTGCAGAAATATTCCTTTCCTGGTCATAATTATAACCACATGATCTCTTAGTTTTCCTTTCTTTTGCCAGCACTTTTCCATGCAGAAGTGGCTTGGAAGGAGGTCCATTAAAATGCAGTCAAATGGACTGGAAACTGGGCTTTTTTCCTGGTTAGCGTGACATTTTAGACTCTTGCTCAGCTACGGATCTATGCTTCATGGAGAAAAATATTTAAGATGACTTTTCAAGCATACATATTGTCTGCTGGGATGGCTGTTAGATAACCATTACTTAAATTTAAATTTTATTTTTGTATAGGTTATTAAAAGTAAGTGTTCTAAGACTAGAGAAGGATTTCTGCCTTTAAGGTTGGCCTTAAACCAATCTCTTACTGGAAGTTAATTGGTATTCTTAGGTTTATTGCTTCTACTTTTTTTTAAGCATTTGTATTTTTCATTATCCTCCAAAGTTGAGGTTTCATTGGATCAAGTTACAGCAATAATATCTCTTGTGAGGAGAAAGAAGATAGAGAGAAAGTCAATGGGCACAAAAAGCTATGGGAAAATATACTATTTTTAAAATTTCTGTTATTTATATAAATAACCAACATAAAAAAAACACTAGCAGTTTATTTATATACTATATCAACAGGCAGAATTTATTTCACAGCTCTTTTTTGCTGCATTCAGTAATTCTGCAGCATGTCATATTGGTAGATAAATAATGCTGAAATAATTGTTAATATTAAGTATGATTTCCAAATAACTCTGTTTTAGAAAGGTGAATATTTTATATCTGGGTTGACACTTGTCTATTGAAGAATAAATTTCTCTGGTAAATCTGTTATTTAGAGCCACTGACTGTAAAGAAAAGTTATTAGTCTACTTAAAACACTTTAAGAGAATATGTATTTAGAAAAGTTTAAGTGTTTAGAAGTGGTGATATGAGAGATAAAGAATATGTGAAAGATAACTTAGATCAATGGGTCATCAGAACATATATGCAAATCTATCCCTAATTGAAAAGTAATTTCAAAGAAAATCATTTTTCTCATTTAATTATATCGCATTTGAAATATCATAAAACTGGAGCTAGATTTTTATAATGCCTGTCTTAATAAAAAGTAGCTGAGAACTAAGAAAAAGAATGTGTTCAGTTTTGTATGCAAACATGTTAGACCTGGAAATTAGATGTAGAATTCCTATTTTGAAGTTCATCATTCATCAAAAAATCCTCATACCTATGGGCAATTGGCAATATATAGTCATTTTCATAAGAACTACTCTAAAACTACTCTAAAATACTGGAAGATACTAATGTAGAGTTGATAGGATAACATTTGCCCGAACATATTTGAAGTGAATTGATTTCTAGTTAAAGTCTAAAGCAGTGGTGGCGAATCTATGGCCCGCATGCCAGAGGCGGCACCTGGAGCCCTCTCTTCAACCAGCTGCCCGCTAACTTGCCAAGGTCCCACGTCCGGATGCATCCCAGCACCCATGCGCTTGCTGGCCTTTGTGTGCAGGGCCCGATGGTGTCAGGCAGCAGCCGCCCCAGCCCTGCCTCTCCTTGCTCTGCGACATGGCCCCCCCGCCCTGCCTCGCCTCACCCCACAGAATCAGCCTCCTGCCCACCGCCCCACCCGCCAGAGACCCCTGGATCTCCCCAACCCTGCCCGGCCCCCACAGGTGTCCCTCCCCAGGAGCAACGTCGAGCTGGCCAAGCCCACCCTGGCCATGCCCATCCATCTGCCATGACCACTGTAGCCACACCCACCCGATACCCGGCAATACATAAGTGGGTTTGGGGTTGAAGTTTGGGCACTCGGTCTCTAAATGGTTCGCCATCACTAGTCTAAAGTATAAGTTGATGCCAGCTAGATGCGTGCCAAAGGTTTTGATTTCAATATGTCCTGTATAAGTTTGAAACAGTTGTTTTACAGTCCATATGAACCATTTCACTGATATTCAAAACTCTTTTATATGAGTCTATAACTCTTTCAGTATCCATGACTTTATAATAGGAGTATCTTTTCAGAGAAAAAAGTAGGAATGGAAAATATATTCATCAAGAGAAGGCAGAAGCTGCCACAATTCATTACACAGGGACTGTGACTGAACCCAGTCTCATGGGTTTGTCCCTTTAAGAATTGACCTAAAAACTAACATAGCATTTTGCTAGAACATACATTCTAAAGTAACAGCAGAAGGAACTAAGTTGCCTGACTCCTGTCCCAGCAGATTTAAATCTGTGACTGCATAAATAGATGTAACTCTGCTTTTCTCACCAATGACTTTTATTATATAATTTGAAAAAAAAATCTGCTAATAGATCTGTCCTGATTATCCTAAGCAAGGTTTCATATTCTAAACTCTCTGCATGTATACTCATGTCTGTTATATTGTTGGTTCTTGTTTAAGGGCCAGCATTCATGAATAATAAGCACTGAGTATACTTGCATCCCATTCTCCCTTCACTTAAAGTAAAGTTATTTTAAAACAAATAGCTGTGTAAACTTTATGTGCAGCATTTAAATAGTCATGTTAAAATTCAGATTGAGTGCCCATGTTTGCCTGAATCAGTTTTATGAGATGAATTTGGGAATTTCAGCTGAATATCTAATAGTATGTATTGTGCAGATGGTGCTTTCCAACAAATGTTTAATGATTCTGGGTCAGTTTGCAACAGTTAAAGACTATTATTTCATTTCCTTTGCCACTTATAATCTAGTAATATTTTTAACTGCTAGACTTAGGTAGATGCAAATGCTGGAAATGCACTTACAAGAAAATTTGGCAGTTTTGTTAGCATATGTGAGATATAAGATATAAAGATTTTTCAGATAAAGAGCTAGTTGCAGAAATTATGCTAAAGTAAGATTTTTTTTTATTTATTTGCATCCTGCCTTTATTATTTTTATAAATAACTCAAGGGAGCATCTATATCTTTTGCTCTTTTTCTCTGTTGTATTTTTTGAATGAGCTAATAGAGTTATATCCAGTTTTTAAATCAGGAGTCTAATGTGAGCTAGGTAAAGTTTTTCCTTCACCAACCCTCTGTGACATACTGTACGTACTTTGGAATCAAAATCAACAGTGACCTTTAGAGATGAGTAGAGATTTGAATCTAGATCTCTCCACTTCAGGTCCAACATGCTAACACACTTAGGTCCTTGACAGGAAATATTCCACTGCAGTATCCAAGCATATTTTATATAAGTTGCTTGATTGCATTTGTATCTTTTAAGTATTTTTCAATAGTTTTTAATGACATTTTATTCAATTCATTCATTTATTCAATTCATTCATTCACTCAATTTCTATAACTACCCAACTCAGCCAAGTGACTCTGGGTGGTTTACAATTCTAAAATTTGTTTTTCTTTTTCACTTTTATTCTCTTTTATGTATTTATACTTGGAATAATAAATAGCAATGTTAATGTCTTGCTTAAAGTTTTAGAGATTTCTAGTTATGCTTTAAATGACACAATCCCCCCCAGTTCTACAAAATAATATTAAACTTCACATTTCATTACAATTATTTACTGATATTTTTATTCTTTTATCCACTACTTTTCATTTTTCTTTCTTTTCTCTCTTTATAGTTATTCTTTTTGTTTAAAATGTTTTAAGGAGGAAAAACAGAAATAGGATAGAAATACTATCTTTCCTATGTTATGTTTTTAGAAACAAATCAATTTAAAACAAGGTTTTAAATAGTTGACTTTTCACTAGTTATTTACCAAACTGAAGTAGTACTGGATGATGCTTATATTTCCTTTATACAAGGAATTTGTCACAATCAGTTTCTGTAAATTTTATTTTGAACTAAACTCATCCTTTCTATTCCTGAATTTTAGCTAGATTATCTGCTGGATCTTTATTTCACCTCTTACTATATTTATTAAGATAAATAATGATGCAAAATGGCCTCTAGAGCAAATTATTCTTTGCAGATTAGTGCATCCTTATTTAATTAGTAGATGGGTTAAATCATTCTAGAATAAAGCATTGATTTTTAATTTTATTTGGCAATAAAAGCTGATCATTTGGCTTTTTCTTAATATCAGTTTCATTCTCATGGCAGCAAGTTAGTTCTAGCATTAAAAAAGTTAAAACCTGGCTATTTCCTGGAACTTTTTTTTTTTTTTATAAAAAAACTCTTTTTCATTAGATTGTGCTGCATTGTAGAAGGGATTTATTCTTTTAAATTATTCAAGTGATGAAAAGCCCCCAATAGCTGCATTAAAGTTGACAAAATTAACTGTGACAAATGGAAGCATTCATTTTGCAGAAGGGAATGCTATTTGGGAAGAAAAGTAATTGAGAATGGAAAGAATAGACGTTTCCTCTGTTTATTGAGCTGTAAATTCTAGCATAATGTTCATGTTCTGCAACCTCAAGCCAGAAGTATTTTTCTACCTGTTGAATAGCTTGAACAACAACAATAATACAAGAAATCCACCCAAAGTCCAATTTTTTAAACAGGATTGTTTCTTCCAAAACCTTGGAGTCATAATCTTCATTTTCTTTTAGATCTGAACTGTAAACTAGAAGACAGGACAGACGATGGAGAGTTGATAGATTGTAAGAAAAGACCGGAAGAAGGGGAGGAATTAGAGGAAGAAGCTGTGCACAGTTGTGACAGCTGCCTCCAGGTGTTCGAGTCATTGAGTGACATCACAGAGCACAAGATTAATCAATGTCAACTGACAGGTAAACAATACTTCTCATTTTGTATTTGCTTACACGGTTTGGTTTCTGATTTTAGGTTTCTTCTGCAATGATGCTTCTCTCAATTCTTTCCTATTTCCATCCATTATTATTTTATTTTAAAAAATACACTTCAGAAAGGCTCAAGTAAACATTCTCAGGCAGAGTTGAATGGGTTGAATCTTCATTTACATTGACTGTTTTTCTAGCCTACTCCAGCTTCTTTCCTATAATTTAATAAACTTTTTACTGAGAAAATGGCATAGAATGCTTCTATTTTTACAAATTTGAATTTAGTACAGCTGCATTTAGGGGCGGTGTGGTGACTCAGCAGTTAAGAGGGGCTTATTGACTGGAAAGCCGGCAGCACAGGTTTGAGACCCAAGCACTGCGCAACAGGGTGAGCTCCCATCCTCTCTCTAGCTCCTGCCAAAGAAAGCATGCAAATGAGAGTAGATAAATAGGTACCACTTCAGTGGAAAGATAACAGCACTCCATAATGTCACATGACCACGGAAATGTCTTCCATTGGCTCAATGGCCTTGAAACGAAGATGAGCACCGCCCCCTAAAGTCGGTAATGATTAATGGAATAAAATCCTCAGGGACTCCTTTTCATGTTTAAAAATATGGATTTATGAGAGGATCTTGCTCCTCATTAGAAAGAAATGGTCATTGATGTTTCATTTTTTTTAACTTGTGTGAATTCTAAACAAGTATATTTTGACAGAGTTTCTTAGTAATATTAATATGAGAAGTGATTAGAAATCATTTGACTAACCTATTATAGGCATTTTGATCATGAGACGTATGCTTTAATATGCTTTTCCCTTAACACTTTTATGTTTAGATATGTGGGAAAATAATGAAGATATTTGCATGCACACACATACACACACCAAAGCAAAAAGAAAAGTATTGGGCATTTCCAGGAAAAAAAGGATGTGAGAAATTCAGGTGTCTCAGCATCAACTTGATGTTTAAAATTAAGAAATATGTGGCTCAGTACTGGTAGCAGTCATTCAGTTAAATAAAACAAATCCTTACACAAATGACTTTATTTTTTTCATTTATTTGTAAAAGAAGTTCAGATCTGCCTAAGCTACTGAATATTGATCAAAGATGACACATTTAACTCTATATTCAGTAATAAATTATTATCCTGGAATGAACTATATGTGATCATTGGTTTACCAGATCATATATAGCATCTACAAAATAGTCCAATAAAAGTTATGATCATGAGCATGAAAAGTATCATTCAGAACTCTTGGCAACAGAGCATCCACATTTAGTTCCTAATAATTTCAGTTAAAAAGAGATCTTTAGTCTGGGAAAATATCCTGCAAAAAGCTTTAGGTCCAGATAGGATAGACTAAATAAGGCTAGATGAACCGGTGTGGCCCCATAGTAGTTAGAATAGGAAACTATTTAAGTATTGAAATGTCTTTGCCAAAAAGGAGTTAATGACAGCATATTACTTTTCTGTTGTATTTGTGTTGCTTTTTGTTCTGTTAATATTTGAAACAAAGTGGTGTACACCACGCCTTCCTTTTCATTTCAGCATTTTTAAACAACCATCAATTTATTTAGCCAATTCTCATTTGTTCCTGGCAAGGTGTTGATATCTGTGGGTAGTTTTTTTAACATCTCTCCGTCATTGTTACAGTGTTTTGTTAATGTCTTCCAATCAGTCATTTTGTTTGTCTTCCTAGACCACAAAGAGATGACTGCATTCGTTTGTTGTTGTTTTTCTGACAAAACCTTTGTAATCCCATAATGTATGTCACCTGAAGTTGGGTGTTCAGTTGAGTGACTGCTAGCAGGGGAAGTGAAGCAAAAGGAGAAATTCCTGAAGCAGTACTCCTTAGATACTTTACCCCAGGTCATGCTTGAGGGCAGAACTTGCCATACTAAATGAGGATTAAAATGGTTCTGCCACTTCAGTAAATGTTTTTCGGAGGAAGGGACTGACTCCCCTAAAAATCCTGTGGTCTTGGTGTCACTCTCATTTCTGAAATAATATAAACTAAGAAAACTATATTTGTTTTAAGGTAGAATACAATTATCTTGGTATGTTTTCTAAGTTAGGGTTTAAAGATTCTGTGACTATTTTTACCTACTGGCAAATTTTGTATGAAATCAGTAATGTAAATACAGAACTATGATATTTATTGCAAAAATGATCTGCTCCCGTGTTCTGGAGGATGGTTCAAGTGTATGTCAAGCCTAGTTGGAAGATGCAAGAAGCAAAGTTGTAGGTGCATGGACACACTGCTGTGTACAATTTATATGGTTGTTTTCCCAGTGAACAGTAAAAGAGGGAATGAATCTTTAGATCTGGAAGCTGGGATTGTGCACTTAATACAATATTTCTGTACAGACCTCTTGAGAATAAATATCATGGAATCTTACGTGAATGACAATCAAATAATCATCACAGAAAACTGCTTGAATTAGGTATACGTGTCTATCATGCCACATTTAAATAAAAAAACATAATATATATTGATAATGTATTACTTAATATTGGTTTTGTGACACGTGGAGAGATGGCCATCTTTTCCCAATAAGTAAACTTTATTTAGTTTGAAATGTTATATAGATTTAGGATAAATGCTTTCCAGCATTTGTTAAGTTCTAATTCAAATTTATACAAAAATGAATCAGGATGATTTACTGTCTCCTGATCTTGTGGATTTTGGAGGGATGAAAGGAGTGTTCTCACAAAGACAGTAGCACAGATAGTCTTGTTGTTCATATCTGATTCTGAATGAGCTTTCCCTGGTGAAACAGGGAAAGCCCTTGAAGACTTTTCTACTGGCCCAAACTCTCTTCAGAATTATTTAAGACATAAAATTTCATCCTAGAGTAGTATCCCTCACAGGAAGATATTTAGGCTAATGGACATGCTAGGATACCAATGCATTACTTTTAGGAAGTACGACCACAACTGAACCCAAAATTTCTGTTGCTAAGCGTGACAGTTGTTAAGTGAGTTTTGCCCATTTTATGACCTTTCTTGCCACCGTTGTTAAGTGAATCAATGGCTTCCTCATTGATTTTGCTTGTCAGAAGGTTGCAAAAGGTGATCACATGACCCTGGGACACTGCATCTGTCAAATATGAACCAGTTGCCAAGCATCCAAATTTAGATCACATGACCATGTTGATGCTGCTATGCTCGTAAGTGTGAAAAAAGGTCGTAAGTCACTTTTTTCAGCACTGTTGTCAAGGTCTACCTGGATTAGCCTCACTGACAAATTACAAATGACTGTTCTTGGCCAGCCTTGATCCAAGTTGCTTTTCTTGATTCTAGCCCAGTATAAACTTGCTAACATAAAAGCAAATTTTAATGAAGTAGACTGGACTTCTATACAGTTATACCTGAGATGTGTTTATATATGCATACATATTTTATTTATATAAAAGATATCAGATGAGAATACTTTTCTGAATTTCATCAACTTTTCCCTTTTGAAAATTCTTGAGAATTCGAGAATGCTATAAAACTATTTTTTGAACTTAAATGTTGATACCTGAAACATTCCCATAAAGTATAGCCATACATTATTCTGTTGTGGTCCAGGTTAAGGCAAGGCCTACATGCTTTGCACAACCCAGTCAAATACTTGTCTAAGAAAGTTATTTTTTTGCAGAATATGTTCACTGCACATAAAAAAAGAAACAAGGATCAGATCTCTGCCAAGATAATCCAAACTATATGCCAAGAAAAGCTGAATCTAGCAACCTGTATGAATGATGTAATATTTTTTTTTTATTTCTAGAGCTGATACAAAAGTACTGCTCTTTACTCCCAGGGCTAACTCTTTTAGGCATTTCTCTATCTTGTGAGTTATTATCAAGCACTGAGCACAGTTTTGGGACAATAACTTCAGTCTAAAGGCTTGGAAAGTTTTGTGTTTTTTTTTGAAATTGTACTTTAAAGATATTTGGTACTGTAACTATTCCAAAAATTATACTGAAAATACTGCTGACTATTTTCAGTATTTATATCAATCCAAATTTAATAGATTCTACCAACAAAAATATGTGGTTAAAACATTGAAAAATACAGTTATTTGATGTGCATGGATACCCCTTGAATTCAAATTAGAAGATAAAGAATTAATGCAGCACAATAATGGGCAGTAATCATAATAACTGTATTTATCAATTTGTTTTTCTTTTAGTATAACCTGAAATCAAATCAATGTATTTTTTGTCCAGTTGCTTTTGGAAGTGTCATTCAAAGGCCAAACATGGTTTTAAAGTCGCACAGCGCAGTATGCAAAATAGTTCTGAAAACTAGAACTCACGTGGAGTCACGAAGTAATATTAACATGCAGTCATACAAATATATTAAGAAGGAACTACTGAAGGTGATACTGCTGAGAGTTTTCAACAAACTTATATTGCAATTCCAAAATGGCTGATGATTGCAAAAAAACTTCATTTAAAGGACTTTGTGTTTTTAATTCTTTATTTGGATTGAAAGGTCACCATACCTAGTAGGGGATGTCACGTGGGAATAGTGTAAATGTAACGGAGATCTCTGACCTGTTAATAAGCACCAGAAAGGAGATAGATACCACTCCACAATGTGCCCTAGGGGTCCTTTCCTTTTAAACTTCAAGCAGTGTAGCTGGAACTGCTCAACTTTTTATTTCTTTCAGTTTTACCTTCAGGGGAAAATTGATCGATTTGGAGATGATTATTCCATAATCTCTGAATTTTTCTTTCTCCACATTGCAGTGGGAATGTATTGAAGCTTAAAAAGTAGTATATTACCTCTGAGCATTGTATGCTGAGCCCAAAGAATGTATGGGGACAAAAGTCATATTTAAACAAACTGGTAGCAAACATATTTTGAAGTATAATACTAATATTTTATACTGAAAATATATCTTCAGTATGAAAAACTTGTTATGATATAAATATCCTTCTGATAATTTATATTATAATGTTATGAGATAATGGTATGACTTAACAATATTAAAACCTGAACTGTGAATATTCCAGAAATGTGAAATAATTCTTTGGTGCCAATAATGAGATATTTCGTATTGCATAAACTGATGGACTCCTGCTTCTTGGGACCCGAGTACCATGCTAAGGGGTGAGTTCCCGTTCTTGCCCCAGTTCTTGCCAACCTTGCAGTTCTAAAGCATGCAAATGCAAGTAGAGAAATAGGTACCACTTCAGTGGGAAGGTAACAGCATTCTGGGTGCCTTGGTGTATAGTCATGTTGGCCACATGACCACAGAAATGCCTTCGGACCATGCTGGCTCCTCGCCTTAGAAATGGAGATAAGCACCTCCCCCTAGAGCAGTGTTTCCCAAACTTGACAATTTTAAGGCATGTGGACTTCAACTCCCAGAATTCCACAGCCAGCGTTGCTGGCTGTGGAATTCTGGGAGTTGAAGTCCTCATGCCTTAAAATTGTCAAGTTTGGGAAACACTGCCCTAGAGTCAGACATGACTGGCCAGGGGAAACCTTCACCTTTTCACATTTTATGTGTGGAAAAAAGCAATTTGTGCAAGGATGATTAATTTTATTTTTCTGAAATAACAAAGGAAAGAAAAGGTTTACTTTGATTTTTGCCATCTTTTGATTCATTGCGTCTTCTCAAAATTATTTTTCAGTATAGTGGCGCTATCCTTTTCCAAATCCTTAAGTTGCAACTGTACTTATACAGTAAGAATGAGAAGGTGTCATCCTTAAAAATAAAGATGCCAAAAGGGTGGTTTGTCTATGATTTTTGGAGTAAGAGGAGAACAAGGAAAATAATGCCTAACAGAAATGCTTGGGTTTTTTTTTTCTCTGTGCTTTTCTAACTGTCGATGGAAATAGTGTGTCTCATTTGTTTTTACTACTTCAGTCCAGCAGGAAGTCCAGCTTAATGACTAGAGGAGGGCTGGATGATCCCTGTGGAGAAGGCATTGGAAGGGGTCAGATTTTTCGAACACAACACAAGCCATTATACCAGATGAAAAAGTTAACAAATAGATGAGGGACTAGCAGATTCTTGTTAATTACATTCTTTCAATAAAACCAAAGATTCAGGCAATGTATGCATATTTGAGAGAAATGCATTGTAAGAAAGTCAATGCAGACCACTAATGTGGTATGCACATTTTTTGAAAGCTAAAATGTAACTCATCTTTGATACACACTTTAAAATATCTGAACTTCTCAGAATATTCAGACACTCAGATTAAGTCTACCTTTCATCCTGAAGCATTCTGTACTACCAAAACATTTTCGCTTTGATTTTGGTTTCCATCCATATTGCAGACAAAACAAAGTTAGTCTTTTGACCTCCACCCCCAAATTGATTAGACCATGTCTTTCTTTGTCATTGTGTGTAAGGAGAAGGTTGATTTTTTTTCTCAGCAGAAGAAATCTTTCACAAGTTGAATACAGACTTCTTAAATATATTATGTCTTTTACAAATTCTATACAACATTATTCAAGTTATAGTCTGCATGTATTGGTAACTGGGGAAGAATTTCTCTGTTTGAATATGCAGGTAAATGTGCTTTAGGGATAAGTATTAAAATCAATGTATTTAAGTTGTGCATATACTATTGCTTTTTATACAAATTTTTGCACATACTCAAACATGAAATAAAGTTATTCACAGCATAACTTTACTTTGTGCTTCTTTATGTGACTCACATCTAGATTAGTGCACTGGATTGCGGCTTTAGCTCCCAGAATTGCTCATTGTCTCTGTGATGCAGGGTTCAGTTTTAAAAAAATAGTCTCAATCCAGCATTGACCCTTGCACTGAAATACAAAAGAAACTTTGCAGAGTGATTATATCTCTAGGGCTTGAACTGGAAAACCTATGGCTAGAGGCTGCTATCAGACCTTGTGAACTTTTTGAAAATGTTCACCAAGCTTCAGAACAATGAAATAATGAAACTGACTAAGGAAATTTCCAGTAAATACATAGGTCTTGTATAAATGTTATTTAAACATATTTTTCCCCTGTATCCTGGTCTATTTTCTGCTTGCCGTGTATCAAAAAACATAAGCTGTCTTACAGTAAGTGATATTTGGTCTATCTGGTTTTGCACTTTATCCATGGTAGAGAATCTACAGGTTCTGTTGGAATAGGTACATGTTTGAGAAGATGGGAGCCTTACAGCTTTGATGCTATACACATGATGCTGATTAATATCCATTTCAGTTGGATATTCATACCAAATCAGCTAATGTTACATTTGTGGCTTTGGTAAATAAAATATCCTGGAAAAGGGAGTTATGTCCTGTTAGTTTTCACAATGGATTTTGATTTCATAAATTTATATTGCCCTTAGCTATCTTGCAAGACTTAGGAACACTATCTTTCAATAATTCTGGCCTTTCTGGCAGGGTATATTCAGAAGGTAATGTTAGAGGACTATTATTCCATATTTGGACATTGACCAATAGTGTTCCACAAAGGTTTCATCTTACTCCCTTGTTGTTTAAAAACCTACATGAAACCACTGGGCATTGTTACTTGTCAGTTTGAAGTGGAGTACTGCTAGTAGGCTGGCAGTATTACTAGGTTGCACTTTGATTATTTGGCACTTGTGGTTCTGTTCTTGATAAATGTTTTTCTGAAGTCTGGTCTGGTCTGATGAACATAGTTTCCATTATATAGATTATAGAACTTAAGGATCTTTTTGTTCCTGTAGACTAGAATTAAAAGCTATTAGAGGTTAAGCCCTATAATTAATAAGGTTCTTGCAATACTTTTGGGTAGCGAACCTAAATCCATCCTTGTGCTGAACATGGCTAATATCAATGCAATATCTGTGAGCAGAACAATGTTTATGTAGAAGTATATGTATTATTATATTAAGTAATTTAAAGAAATATATATTTCTGCAATTTTTCCTAATTCTAGAAAGGCATATAGTTAATGTTTTATTTTTTTTTATATTGTTGAAGCAAAACTCAAAAATTATATCCAGAATTATCTCTTGAATATTGGGATAACAGTGCAGATTCTCCTCTGCTGTGAAAAAATATATTTTTATTCAACAGAAGTGAAGTTTAAAGCATTGTTTTAAGATTTACAGCACCATACTTGTGTATATTTGAGCAAATATATTGTATCAGTCATACCAAAATGATTGTTACTTTAAACCAAGATTTGTTTTTATTTTCCCTATCAAAGTACAGATTTCCTTGGTTTACTTTATATTTTCTTCCATGTTCTATTTTGATCAATTTGTTATGATTTCAGTTAGAAATTAGTCCGGTAAAAGGAATTCAATAGAACTAACGATATCTTCCATTTTTTTGCCTGCAGTTTTTCTTTAGAGAAATTTGCCTTTTCCTCTTTATCTTTCCTAATGCTGATATTTAATTTGTAGGTTCCTGCCCAGATAAACTTATCCTTTTGCTTATGTTACTCTGGTGCCACTCAATAAATCATACGACATCTGTGTCATGAACTGAGTGAGTTGCTCACTTCTTTTTTTTCTTTCTGACATTTTCTTTCTTGTTTGTTTGCTAGTTTATTTTTTGTTTCAGTATTTCTTTAGGGACCAACAGATTGAATACATCTCCAATTCAAGCTATGATTTGGCTCCCAGGGTCAGTTTTGTGATGTGTGAAAGTTGTTTGCCCTCAGAGAGACAAAGAAAATTAGTTGTGGATTAATCTGCTTTGACTCCTTCAAAGCAAATACTTAAATCCAATTGTGTTTCTCTTGGGGCACTGTTTTACTAAACCACAAATTATTCTTTTCTTTCTTAGAAAAATGTGATAATCATTCTTTCAAGCTGGTGTTATGTATAAAAATCTTGACTGCATCACCCTTTTATTGGCTTTAGGCATGACAAACAAGCCATACTGGCTGCATGCAAATCACTCATGCATAGTCTTTATACTGTCTGAAAGGGAATTTGTTCATATGTTCTGTATTGCTCTTCATTCGGAGTTCTTGTAAACAAGTCCCATCACTGCCATCTGGGATGAGAAACTAACTCTGCACTTCGTTTTGCCTTACTGGCTTGTCATCTCTGCATCCACTCTGACAATACTAGGAATAAGTTATTTTTTAAAAAAAGAAGTTTTAGAAAGAAAATCATTTGGCACACATGAGTGTTGACATAACATTTACAATGTCAGATTAACCAACGCACGGTTATATATTGCTACTTAATTATGGCATTTTTTAATATGCTAAAAGAATTAAGAGAAAGTAGAAGCTTTTCTTGGTCAAACAAAGTCTTGTGGGAAATGGACTACATCAGAGACAATCCCGTGGGCATGGGTGTGTTTGTGTGTGGGCATGTGCATGTGCAAAATATAAATGTTTTCCAAGATAGCATGGGAAAGAAAGAAGCTTCATCAAAACTGAATTTACCTGTACTAAGGGTTAAGTTGTTTCTATGTTTTCACCTGGCTAATCCCCAGGGCACTGAAGGAACACACATACTTGCTATCCTGACCCTCTTCTGCTCAGAATTCGAATATCAGAATATGAACATACACACACGCAAACACACCTGTCTATCATATATCCTGGTTGCCATAAGACATTCTGTGGGGATCACATTAGGGCAGTTGTGTGGAATTTTTGCTCTTTAGTTGCTGGGTATTGCTAAAAAGAAGGGAAGGTAGAAATTAAAATTTCTTAGCATCAAGCAGGGGATTGAACTAGATGACCTCTAAAGTTCTTCCCATCTCTGTGATTTTCTGAATAGATCCACATAGACAAGTCTGGTATGTGGAAATTACCTGCGAATGCAGGAAAAATCTACCCTTATGCATATGTATGAACAGTTATCTAAGAGATTGAGAAACAAAGTCATGCTTCTCAGTTTCCCATCTGTATAGATAGAGAACAAGGGATAAAGTGAAAATCTATGAAAGGTTGTTTCATCACATTGAAGCCTATGTTCTTCTATATGGACAAACATAATTGTGTTATTTTTTTAATAATAATTACAAAATAGGAGCTTTGAAAGACATTTTATTCTATTTTTCATTGTATCTTATATGGTAGCTTTGACAATTGCATACTCCCAAAATATATACTATTATACAATTACGCTGAAGTACTACCACACAGGCTAATGACAATAACAGTGGGACTTAATGGAGCCTAATCCTACATGGAAAGGAGTACAGTACATACTTGCCCCTGGGCTTTTTAACTAATATATTAATGATATTATTGAGGTTTTTGCCAGTCCAGAGTTTCATCTTCCATTTTCTGCCAGTTGTAATGTCTCTTCTTATTTATGCAGCCATTCCCTCTATTTCAGAAGTTGAACTCTCTTAGAGCATCATTGATCTATTGTAAAAGAGAACACCTGGAAATACACCTCTCAAAAACTAAAGACCTGGCATTTTCAATACAACACTTCAACCCCTTGGCTAGATGATAAATGAAAGAAGAATTAATCAGATCTTGGTTTTAAATGTCTTTCAAGCATTTAGGTACTCATTCTCAATATTTTACCTGCTGGGCAAGCAAGAGAATTATCTATAAGGGCTCCTAAAGTGTCTGGCACATTCCTAAATTTAAAAGCTGGTGTAGAAATAATTTGATCCACGTTGCCATTAAGTTAATCAAGGCTGAAGTTATAATTGGTTACTCTGTGAAAATCAGGTATATTTCTGTAAGACGATTGAAATTTTTGACTTTGTATAATCTAAATATCTAAAAGTATAGCAAATATCTTTGCCTGACATATACCTTAATGCAACTAGAATTCAACTGTGGCAGAGAGTAAGGAAGATGACTTTGTCAGAGATATGTAAGATCCATCATATGATGATGAGAAGCAAAAAATCTCAATTTTAGCCATTCTGATGAGATGTTTTCTTGGTCGGGTCTATCTAGTGCAGATATATCAAACTCGCAACGTCACGTGATGTGATGTATCGGAACTTTTTCCCTGTTGCTGGCAATGGGGTGGGCGCGGTTTCCTTGTGATACGTCTGGCCCGCAGGCTGGCAGTTTGACACCCCTGATCTAGTGGGTTTGAGAGAGAAGTATATTTTGAGGCCAGTGTAAGCTAGTTAAAGTATTTGGCAAAGCAAATCCTTTGGGAGATTTCTTTGGTTCCTCTTACCCTGACTGATAGATTTAAATCCACCCATGAAGGCAGAGAGACAAATCTATTTATCTATTAATACCAGTCTCACTTAAGACTTTAATAAAAACATTAGTAGAATGTTTTTCTTTGTGGCAGTCCCTGAGATACTGGAACCAGACTTTTAGATATGACTCTCTTGGAGCCCTATAAATCAGAATATAAATCTAATAAATAAACAATATGCACGTTTACATGAATTAACTCCAGGTTATAAACATTTAAACAACCCAGATTGTTGGGGGCAATGTAAATATATATATATATACACATTGCTTACCGATGTACACCGCTTAGAGAGTGCTTGCACTTAAAGCGATATATAAGTCTCATAAATAAATAAATAAACAAATTTACTTTACTTACAATTTAATATCCAAATCACCACATTGCAAAAATGGGCTTCCCATTATGGCTTCTGATATTCTGTCCAGTTCTTTATAATAACTGTGTTCTGGATCAGGAGAGAGGATGGCTTAGAACTCAATACTCAGCAACGTTCCAAGTAGCTAACCAGCTTTCTTTCCTGAAGTGATGCCCTGAGGGATATTTTTCTGATATTTTTTTTTTCTCTACATCCCCCAGCTGGATCCAGCCCATTTTCAGACTCAGTCATTCTTTTGCTAGCTTCTCCTGCTAAACCAAATTCACTCCCATTCTATCCAGTTTATCTTGATGATAGATAAAAAGTGGTGTCCTAGGCTTGTTTTACCTCCCCCCACAGCATGTTTGCATGGAAACACTAGAATAGAAAAAAGCTTCACTTAATGAAACTTTACAACTGCTTCCAATAATTATGTCTGGTTGGCAACAGTTTCAGCTTTTGAAATAGGCCAGAACCCTCTCAAACCTCTCATTCTAGGCAGCAATGAAGGTATCTGCCAAACTGCTTGTCAGAGCTTCAGGGGAAAAAAAAATATTCTCTCTGAAACCACATGGGTCCATCAGGTACCTGGAATAGGATGGTGAGGGCAGCTGCTGAGAACTCTAGGGCCAATAGGTTGCGGGTCTGCTCATGGCAGGGAATTGTTGCTTAACCCCCACCCCAGGCCCATCTTAAAAGCTTTATGGACCTTTTCTGCTTTCCCAGAAATAAATGCAAGGTCCTTTTATTTGCAATTGCCTGTCTCCAGGAAGGTTCACTTGATCCTCCATTGGTGGCTGTTTGTGCATTAGAAGCCTTTTCTCTTTGAGTTCAAAACTGTTTCTACCCCCCTCCCCCCACTTAGTTTTGGCTTCATGATGTCCCTGTGTAGAAAGAAAAAAGGCTGGAATATAATTGGAATCATGCAATAATTCCTTGCTCACTATGTCATGGAAGAAGAAGAAGAAAACACAGGTATGCATGCACCATCTGGATGTTAGCCACAGCCAAGTAATACCACTTCCAGTGACATAGCAAACTGCCTTTCCCCTTACTTTGCCCCAAATTCTTAGAAGCTAGGATACCCTTTGAAGCCCATGAGCAGGGCTGTGAAAATTAGTGTGCTGTTCTCTCGGTCTCCTTTACCTCCAACATTTTTTATAGCATTTCAGAAATACAGTACAGTATAATACAATTTCCAATAGCTGGTCAGGAAAAGGTATCTGTTCTATGCCTGTTTTTTTTAGGAACTATGTTGTATCATGCAAAATTCTATATGAATGTATTATTTTCAAAAAGACAAAATAGGGAATTAAATCTGTTTATTGTTTTCAATTAATGTCATTAATACTATTTTCTGGAAATGCAGTATTATAAAATGAAACAAAAGGATTTATATGTAAAATTGGTTTATTATTTTTCATTCAGGCGTAGAAACAATTTTGCCAAGCTGAATACATTAAAATAAATCAAAATTCTAGTTTATCATAATTGAGCTACCTACTGAAACATAGTACAGCTCAAATGCTTCTCCAATTTGAGTAATATTGTAGGTATATGAAATGTATTTGCTAAAAGTAATGGAAATATGACTAGGAGATGTTTTTAATGCAAGAAACAATGAAAACATTATTTGCTGATACAGAAGTTACCAAATTACTCATTGATTTTTTTCAATTGAAAAGATGCAGAAATACCTTTTTAAAACATATATGTTTATGCTGAATTTTATACAATTCAATCTCCAAATATTCTCTTTCAAACAAATGTTAGAGTGGCAGGCAAAAAAATGCTAAAATAAATTGAAAAGTGGCTGTGCATTTGCATCAGTAGCTTTGAAAACAAAATCTGTTTCTGCTTCTTTATTTCTTTTTTTCAATGGTCATACTCCGACTGTAATCATATCTTTGAATGCAATGTCTACCATAAGTATTTTCTTGAAGAACAGAGGTTTATCTCAAAATGGGTTCAGATTGAGATATTTGTAATAAACATAACTTACTTCCTTTCATTTTCTGTGTGTCCTGCTGTTTCTGTTCATCATATCTTTTTTTTTATGAAAATGGTTTTATAAATAAAGCAGCATAGTGAAATTAAGAATCACAACCTTTTTACCCAACACCATTCCTTTAGTTTACCATTTAGTTAACTTGCGGCTGAATATACTCACGTTGTTATCATAATAGGATTTGCTTGTTTTGAGCTAGTTGTAGCTTCCTTTTAAGTAGTAACACAAACAGAAACTCAAGAGTGCTCTAAAAATTAAATATAAAACATTAGGATATTGTCTTATAATATCCTAATATAAAAATTCATTTTTTGATGTTTTATAATAACTTTTATTTATCATTTTTGGTTTTTTTGGACCCAACCCCAACCCTTATAAGTATACATGAAATTAGCAATTATTCCATATTTTATCGGTGATGCAAAATAGCTTACCATGAAATATGGAAATAGGCCAAAGGTCCCAAAACTGAACTTCAGTTTTTGTGACAATTTTGAGGTTGGAACGGAATGTAAATTTTTAGAGCATTCTTTTAAAATTAAAGTGTTATTTTTTCAGATAAACACATTGATCTATCATTTTAGAATTCTTAAAGAAATCAGCGAATACTGATTCTGATTCTCTGACTTTCGTTTTCTCAAATGGACTCCGTAACTTTTCATAGGAAATACAAATGGTTAATGTCTACAATTCCATCCCTTACAATATTTGAAATGAGTCCAACTGCCTAGAAAAGTTGAAAAGTATGTAAGAGGGAGCCAGGCCAGATGACAGATAGCAGTCTGGTAAATCGGTTTGTTATAATTGGATCGTGGCAGTTTTTTGTGAATGGGTAAATTCTCCCTGCAGCAGTCATTTTGCTCAGAACATTTTCTCAAAATGGAAAGCCTGAGTGCTAGAAAATGCTTCCAAATATTTACTATTTTATATAATGGCTATCCAGATTTATGAAATGGGAGGGACAATCAAGTGTCAACATATGGCCTTTATAGCTATAGTATTGTGCTACCTCTCAATTCCCTCATGATTGTGCCATCAAAATTTAGCAAAATTTTGGTCTTACAGCCTTGATTATCCTTTAAAAAAATAAAGCTTAGAAGAAATTGCTAAGCCATGGTTAATTTAATGTAATATTTTGAATTAAAAGTTCAAAAACATGAAAATACCCGCTCACACACACAAACAACCACAATTTGACCCTAGTCCCCCAGTAATATCATCTAGCACTGTATCATTTCAGACCTAGGTATGGTCTCTGTAAATACTGTCACATTTTGAATATGGATTGCGCTGGGTCCTGAGTTTTGCAAAGCACTGCACTTCAGGTGAAATTTTGTGGCAAGGTGTTAAGTTAGGTTTGTTGGCATATCTTGAACTCTTCTTTGCCTGTCACTAAGTTCTTACTTAGCAATTGATTAAAAATGCCCTTTGAGAGAAATCAGTTAACTCCGTCTGAGTCTCCTATTCAAGCAAAGTATGGAATTGCTCCAAAATAATTTATTTAAATCCCAGCAAAAGTCTGGAGATAAATCATCAACAATCAGTTCCTACAGGTATCAAAGGCAGTTAAAACTTTTAACAAAACCAATATGGACATTTGAATCTTATCCAATATCAGCAGGGGCTCATCATCTAACAAAACCAAAGTAGTCTACATCTGTTCTTTATGAGAGTAATAACGTAAATGGAGACAAGCCCATATCTCTTTTTGGTCAATAATGTGTGTAGCTTTGTCAAATACAAAGTGTAGTGAACATTAGAAATTGGAATGTATAAAAAGTGAACAAACAGCTATTTATGGTCCCAGTCAAGCAAAAAGGAAGGATTTTTTTTTCTTTACATGGAACATTACCTCTTTTTGATAGAAAAGAAAAGAATTCTTGATCTTGAGCATACAAGCCGATCATAGAACTAACTTTTCTTCTATACGATATTGAATACATTTACAGTTTAGTAGGGAACACTGATTAAGAATGAGCACCCAATGTTCTCAAGACCATCCCATATTTCTTTTGAGACACCATCACCTGACTTTATTGGTCTGATTTCTACCACTTTATTACAAAGAACAGAAGCCTTGTCTTTGTGATTCAAGTTCACATTTTTAAGTTTCTTCCTAGCACTACAGCTTAAGCTGGGACAAGAACTGTTTATCGTGAAAGGAGCTTGGTATCTCTATAATAGCTACATTTGGGAAATGCTTCCAAGAGCATACAAAAGAATAATATATTTCAAAGCTTTCCCAAGCCTTGTGGCACGATGAGTACAGGGTGGAATTTTAGTTTTGCTTTTAATGAAATCTGCAGACTGATGCAGGTATTGATTACTAGCCATAATTAGGAGGTGACACATGCTCATGAGATTGCACAGAACTAAAGTTTATATTTAAAATTTCTTCCAGCAATTCCCCTGCTAAATCTCCGCAGTCTTATTTTAAAGATGAAATACATGATTTTCAGTTTCATGGGAGAATTGCCTACAGACTCAACAGCATGAGCAAATCTGATATGCATCTGCTTTTGGACTGGCACACATCACCACCACAGATGAGCACTGCCACATCTATCCACAGTGAATCGTATTTGCCTGACCTTGTGGCTTCTGTGCTCCCAAGCATGTATCCGTGCTTCTGTGGAAGTCTTTGATGACTGGAGGACCTCTTAATTGCTTGGGCTTACCTGGCATAATAATTGGACTCTGAGATCAACCCCCCAGATTGAAATATACACAAAATAATAATGAGAAACATTAAATGACTTTGGGCAAATCATGATCCTTTGATCTCCTCAGAGAGCAAACCATTTGGAAAGAAGGAATATATGCACGTCTTGGTCTACTGAATGTAAGAGGAACAAGTTTCTTATGTTGTACCCATAAGAAACTTTCAGAGCACAGTTGTGTTTGTTTTTTGCTATCTGACGTCAAATATACATTTGAACTATTTGTGAGCTTGAATATAATTTTAACTCTTTAAAATATTCATAGACCGATGTTTTGCAGTGTCCTCAAAATATAGTAGTCACGATAAAGAAAGATACTGCAGAGTAATACAATAAGCAGCAGCAGTTTAAATTTCATTAGGTATTTAAAAAGGGGGGGGGAGAGGAAGAGATGGTAAAAAAGAATCCAATGTTATACTTTTAGGTGCAGAGAATTGCAGAACTGGGGATGCCACAATACGCGTCAAACTTTATCCCAGAAAAGGATGAGACTTGAAATGAAATTGCTTCCAGTGTTTCTCAACCTTGACAATTTTAAGGCATGTGGACTTCAACTCCCAGAATTCCACAGCCAGCAATGCTGGCTATGGAATTCTGGGAGTTGAGGTCCACATGCCTTAAAATTGTCAAGGTTGAGAAACACTGGTAGACTTAAGCAATTTAGGTGCTGCCTATATTTATTTAATTTGCCAAGGAGTTAAAATAAACACGTGCAGCTTGCCCTGCGAGTATTAGTAATTTCACCATCTACTTAATTCTCTTCCAAATGTTCAACACATTTAACAATCGTTTTAGTAAATGCTACAATATCTCTGTCAAACAGATCATAGGGTTTTCCCTATGATGCAAATAAAGAACAGTGTATGAGAGAATAGCTCCATGGCTAAAGGCTTCTTTACCCAATTTTGTCATTTTTTTTCTCTTGTTCTGAGTCCTTTTTTGTTTTTTACAATTTTGATTTCCCCTTTTTCCTTCTCTTCCTTACTACTTGCAGAAAATGAGTTTGATTTTAGTTTTGAAATGAGGACTGTGTGTAGCTTAAGAACCACATGTTATCCACTTCTTTATGGAGAAGCCATAAAAAGAGGAAGGTTTCTTCATAAGCTTGCAGGTCTTCAAGAGTTGTGCGTAGGTATCCCATGGAAAGGAACCAAAATAAATAGGGATAACTTAACAGATGCTTTTTCTATACACTGGGAGTCCATAGGAATTGCTAAACAGGATCTAGAGTCCTTGTTATTTTATTTATTTTTAAAATATATCTGCTGCCCTTCAAAATCATATTTTTCCAGGACCAAACATAGTATACTGTAATCCCTAAGTGACTTCACACGTAGAAGTAAATTTCACCAAAATTACCAGAACCTGTTTTAGAGGGAACCTGGATCAGATGGGTACTGTTCTGTTCTGCACATATAAATTTAATGCTGTTTTGAGCTCAGTGAGATCCCCCCCACCCAGTAAATGTTCATGAGGTGGCAGCCTTAGGCATTTACTTTATGGACATTTGTGGTGTTGATATGTTATTAATTTCAGAGTAATAAAATTCTTCTGGGATAAGGAAAAAAGCCAATAGGTATAACACAAAAATAATATGCTTGGTTCTATTCTGTGATTATTATATGTTTTGGAGTTTCTTTTTTATTTCCAAATGATCTGGAAGTTAGGTGTTTTACATGATTTTTGTAAATAATACAAGACTTCATAAGAGCCAATGCAGTACTTAAGCTATTTTCTTTGTTCTACTTTCATATGTGATTGTTAACAATCAGACAACGATTTGTGTCTGATTCCCACTGACCTGAGTAAAATTCCAGATGGCAGGAGAGTTGGACATGACCTTATGTTTGCAGCCCTTGTAGTTAACATTTGTACTAATCAATAAGTTCTTTATTAAGGATAAGGTTGTGAATTCCCTGTGTATACAGAGTAGAAAATATGTTCTTAGGTTGTCTTTATTTATGCTAGTAGTTTCTAAAATTTTACAAGGCTTTCAAAAATCATCATTACTACTTTGCAGCATTCAGTATTTTGGGTCTGCAGTTCATCATGATGTTATTTCTAACCACTTCCTTTGGTTCAAGTAATTGCTCCTAGATTTCAGAGAGCTCAAAATATGTTAATCTGGCTGCTTTGCCATAGCTAATGTGAAAACAGCAAGCAAAATTGGTCTTCATGAGAGAAATATTTAATTTTGCTCATCATTACATAAAATGTCATTTGCCTTCTTTTCTGTTTATCTTACCTTCCTTCTCTTTAACAATATATTCATTAAAAAATAGCTACTAGAATGAAGAAAAAGAAAAAGCCAACAGAACAACATAAATCCATCCACGAAAAATCCTTATAAAGGAGAGACAGTAATAGTTTTTCATAATAAAAAGGACTTATTAAAAGGATACTTTCTTTGTGGATGAAAAATGGATGTCATAAATACTTTATATCACACAGAGCTATGCTAACATTGTCTTCAAATGTTGATTGCCTATGGTAACAGGTTTTTTTTATATATATATATAAAGGACTGAAATTGAGTTTGGTTTCTTATTCTTTTTATAGTCATTCTTACCAGTTATAGGGAAAATCCTGATTTTAAAAAATATCCTAAAAATGGCTAAAGCAAATCACATAGAAAGAGAGCAATGTACAAAGTTTGTCTTCCTTCTATAAACAAAGTGCCAGAGAAAAAGAGCTGGTTTTGCAACTTCCGGTAGGTCTGGTTTTCATGCATATTTTCCAGACTTTTCCTTAGAATCCCAGCAATATGAAATGTGAGCATATCGTTACTAGTAGATATATTTGATGTCACTGTTATCCTTGCAGCTAGGGAAGTATTTTTTAGATAGCCCCCAAAAGTGGATGCCAGAGTTGCAACCCATGAATTTTGAAGATAAAATAAGGGGATGAGATGGCCTGATCAGGCATATTCATAGTGTTTTCTATAAATACATAAAGACTTTAAGATTTCCAAGGTTCCTGGTTAGGATGATTCATAACTGAAGTCCACTTTTCCTGAGGGATTAGGCACCAGAGTTTGTTTTTTGTTTTTCCAGCATAGCAACTGAATTTCATCATTCATTTTGTCATTTAGCAAAAGGAGACAGCTTCACCAAAAAGTAAAAATGTGAAGTAAATGAAAGACATCTGTGTTTACTATATTTTTTTAACATTTTGAAAAAGCTGTGGTGCTAGGCTTTCTTTGAAGAGGGGAGATGGAGGAATCCCCATTTTATTAATAGCATTTAAACTGCTGTCTTTTTTTAAAAAAACAAAACATTTATTTGATGGCATGTATGTTTTAATGGATGTTTGAAAAATGCATTATGCCCAAAGTGTTCATAGAAGACTGATGCCTGGCAGTAATCCATTTCTTAACTTATGTACAACTGTGGAGTTATTAATGCTGGTCAGGTTATGTGCAAGGATTCAGGAAAATTCTTTATTCCTCATTGACTCCTGACAGTTATTGTACCTAGGAACTGGGTAACGTGTTCTGAAGTGAGCAATTATGGAAATGTTTACTTCACTGGCTGCATGTAAATGTGTGCAGAGAATGTACCAGAATTTTTCCTTGGGGGTATTTAATTCTCTCCAGGGCAATGAAAATCAAATGATTTCTTTTTTTCCCCCTCAAAGCTTTTTTTTTAAGTGCTATAATGCAGCTGAATAATGATGAATGCAGTAGATGGAAAAGAGATAGAATAAGAGGAGTACTAACAGATCAGGAAAACAAATTTTAAGATAGAAGCTAAAACCAAAGCAGCTCAGGGGGGTTAGAGAGAGATTGAAGGGAAACTTATCCTATCTCAAATTCAGAGGAGAAAGCACATAAAATGGAGGTTTATATTCTGGAATGGCACAATGTATTCAATTCATCTTTTATTATTTTTTTCCCTTCTCCAGAGGGGTGAGCAATAGCCTCAGTATTGTTCACATTGAAGGGCATCCCATTAGCTCGTTAATTGAACTGCAGCATCCATGCTTGCTCTCCCTGAACTGTTGATGGGAGGAATCCCCATATGGATGCATATCCCTGAAATTTCTTGAAATGCAAGTGAATCTCATACAAATCAGAATTAAATGACTACTCTGACTTAGGCATGTGTGTGCGCGTGTGCACAAGCTGTTTCGCCACATTTGACATTACTGCAGCCATCAAGGGAAAGGAAAACCTTTGCTGGAAAAAAAAGTATGAATTGCAGCATTGTGCAAGGGTTGAATCGAATGTTATCCACCCTTTAACGCTGGCTATATGTTTATGTATAAGGAAATACAACAATGAAATATTAGGCCTAGTTTGCCAGGCATAGCACTCATTCTGCTCTTTATAATCTAGGAGAATAGGAATGGTGCCTGTTGTATTTTGTACAGTATATCAGTTGTGTTAATCTGTTTTTCTTCATCTGTAAAAAGGGCCACCTTTGGGGAGGGTACAGATTGCCCTCCACGTCGTACATGTTTATAACTTGAGTGTTGCATGGTTTTTAGTATGGAATACCTCATACTTTCCAGTACATTGAAAAAAAAAAGAAGTACAACTTTTATTATGTATTCTAACCCTTTTCTTTTTGTAGATGCTTTTGGGTATACAGATATTCAGTTGGGACAAGATCACAGTTGGGACAAGAATTTCCATGGCTAAGTAATCCACATGTCCACAATACTTAGTAAGGGCAACCCTGGCATTGTTGCCATGGTTAAGCAAATCCCACAGGCTGTTAGGTAAGGATCCATCTTAATCTAAGCCACTCCTTCCATCCCAGAACCTTGGTATTTCCAGGATAAAGGACTCCCTCACTTTCAATTCAGCCCAACTGCCTATTCCTCTCACATCTCTGTCCCAGCACATGGCTCTGGGGCTGCTTGCCATGCTGCAGCTCAGGGGGTCTTGGCTGCAAGAAGTCCCTAAGCTACAGTGCAGCATGAAGCTGCCACCACCTCTGGAAGCTTCAGCTATCCCAGCCCAGCCTTGCAGTGTTTGCAAAGCTGCAGCATCCTGGGAAAAGCGGCAAAAGTGCAGTGCAAAGTCACAGCATCTCCATGAAGGGTTCCAGTCCAGCCGCACTCACTCTTGGTACCCTGCATTCCAAGCCCCTGCCATGCCATCTCATCTTTGCTGTTTTCTTGTTCCCATTGGGCATGTCCGCCCAGACTCTTTGTGTGGCAGCTTCTGTCTCCACGAATCTTTCTTCCCCAAGTCTTGTGAGAAAACCACAGTGTGTGACCTTGAGAAGAAAATTTCAGCACCTAGCAGCTTCCTTGGTGAAGGGCCAAGCAGGGCATGTTTGGTTAGCATTAGAAGGAAGAAGACGGAGAAATTCATGTAGGGTGGCAGGAGCTGAAGAGTGCAGGGAGCTAAAAGGGCATGCATGTGAGGAAAACATGTAGGTGGACATGTTGAAGCAGTTCTGCAGTTTAAATGCCCCAATTTTGATCACCTGACTGTGCGGTAACTTTGGGGACCAATCATATGTCCCTTTGTTCAGCAGTGTTGCAGGTTCAAAGGTCCCTGAAGGTCATGACTCAAGGACCTCCCTGCACCTCCCATTCTGGTTTGTTTAATCTTTTAAAACTTCCACGGAATGTTTGGAGAATTCTGTTTCCATTCCTGCAGCTTCTCTTGAGGTTCTTTGAACCATTCCTAGGTCTGGAAGTCAGAAACAAGAAAACCTAGTTCAAAATATTGATCACTGTTATGGATATTGGAGACAGATATACTCATCCTTGCACCTTTAGATTTGAATGGTAATATAGTGAACAGTGGTTTCTATGTGTAAAGCTACAGTTGTAGATGAATCACCACAAAGATAGCTTTGACATTAATTCAAACCATAATGTTATAATTACTAAAACATTAATCACGTTTCCATGATTCAGCCTTTAGTTTACTATAGGCTATAGGGAAAAACTTGCTTCTTAATTTCTGAGATCTTTCTGCTAGATTACAAAAATTGTCATTGAGAATAAATATTAGTTGAAAGCAGCCTCAGTGTTTGTCATTTGAGTAGAATAAAATAACATTAAAACTTGTTGACCTTTCTTCCCTTAATTTTGTGTGTGTGCGTGTGTATATTTCTCCTGAATTTCTGAAGGAGGGGGTTTCATAAAAAAGGGTTTTATGTCTTGCAGAAAATTGAGTTTTGTAGACATTACCTAACTCTTGATTTGTCACACTGGGATCAATAACATTTCGCTGCTCTTAAACACACAGGATCACAGGGGACACATAATGTTTTTTATAAGTGCAGTAAAGTTAACGTGTTGTTGAAACAAAAACTCCTCTGACAGTCCTGTAATAAGTACACTCTGAAACTAGCAAATTATCTGTAATGCTAGGAAAGGCAGGAAGAAGTGCTTAAGAGTACATGAGTGTGCTTTTGGCACTAGGAGCAGCACATGGAGTAAAATTAGGATGCAACTTTTCTTGTTGTTACGCACACCACAGCAGCAACAGCAATTTATTTATAAGGTAGCCAAGGCCAGCAGTAGTTTCCAATGGAATTGTCTCCATCGTAAGAACATCTATCAAAATAATACTGTACGGATAATTATGACAGTGATCACTTTTGATGCTGCTTGTGACAGCATGATTGGCAAACCATACCTTCCTCCTGAGTATTGTGGCATTTTGTTCAGGTTTGTTCAGCTTACATTTTCTTTTAATATTTTTAGTTGCAAGGGCTAATGAAGCCTTCAAAACAGAATTCTAGCCTATTTGCCAACTAGCATGCTAAGCTATATTATACCACAGATCTTTATACTTGAAAAATAGAAAAGAAATGAGGCTAGAGTGAGCAAGGAAGGCTTCATAGTGGAATTCGTATCTCTCTCTTTAAAATAAACACACTCAAAACAAAATACACGAATCTGTTCCTCACAGCCAAGATGTATGAGCAGGAGATACTGCTAGTGGCCTGCTACTGGCCCTACAGTGGCCGTTAACACAAATATAGCATTTTAACATTTAAAAACCAGGAAACAGCTCATTTTTCACCATCTTCAAGGCAATGTGCTTTATTTTAAAAAGAGTTTTCTAATAGTATTTCATCAGCATGGGGAGAAGAGTTGAGTTACTGTAGGTTTATTTAGATAAAAGTTCTGCAATATCTCGTTTAAGCAAAAACATCTCTGGCTCAGATTTATAGGCTGCCTTCTTACTTATTATTTCTAGTGTGCTACTGCAAGTTATACTCTTGAGTAAAATTGTAATGTGAAAAGTATGTGCCTACTTGCTGGTTGGACTTCAGTTATAAGAAACTTCATTCCTTATTCCTGATACTACCTACAATGTATGCATTTTTCTTTGCACAATTTTATTTTTCCTACTAATTTCTGCAAACAGTTCTTGAAACATGTGATGGAGAACCAAGATCTTATTTAGGATGAGAGGATTCAGATGCTGCATTTGCTATTATATGCTCATCTCCACTCAGAATCTAGCGTTATACTAACATCTGTGAAGGGATATTTTAAGGCTTTTTAGACAGATTACCAGCATAAATATTGAGAGTGTAGAGAAGGAGAGAATGTTAAACAAAATAAACTAATCGCTTCATACATTTTAATGGATGGATAGCCTCCCCCCCCCAAATACTCTTAAGGGAATGCCCAGCCAGATAGTCCCTGTGGTCCCTATCCCTCTCTGAATATGATTCCAGAAAGATATTAATGAAGAATCATTTGCATTTAAATATAGCAAACTTTCATAAACACTCTTATTGTTTTTGTAATAATAGTAGAAAGAAACCGGTACAAGTATTTGTCTTTTCTCTTTGATATGTCCAATCATTCCAAAGGATGATTGATGTATAAGCAAAAACTGGATAACATTATTTTCTACAGATTCTAGTGTTTCTGGAGAGGGAAGAAAGAGTAAGAGGGAGATTTCCACTCATGCAGGAAATGCAGACACAAAACCCAGAAAGGTGTGGCTGATATGTGACCTTTCCCTGAATTTTATTCTTTTAGAGATTTCAGGGCAGGGAAGGTTGAAAAGCTGCTTAACATGAAAGGAATTTTGGAAATTGATGGGAGCAGGCAGTGGTCCTTTTGTTCACAGCAGAAGTGCTGGCAGAGTGAGGTAGCCTGATGTGCAAATCTTGTCGCTTGATGTAAGCCGGCACGATCCATCCTTCCCCACTTTGCTGGGAATGTAGTTTTATGTTCATTTAATAATTATCCATTTGGGCTGTACTTGTCGGGGAGAGCTGCTTGAGCCCCATCAGTTTTTCAGAGAAGCACCACTCAAGCTCTTCTGCTGGAAATGTTTTTTCTTTCCTCCCTTCACTTCATTCCCCTCTTTCCCCTTATCGACACACTCATCAGTGCCAGAGCTCTTCAGTATTCCACTCCTGTCCTTTGTGAAGTGATTTTGCCCAGACACGTCTGGCTCAGGGTGAAGTGCGGTCCCCTGAGAGCACGCACTGCAGCCCCAGGTCGCCAGCACCATGAATACATTATTATCCCAATTTCCATCCTGTTGCCACGGCAGCACTTTTGGAGCTGCTGGGTTATTAAGTCGTACATCACTAATACCCTGATATGAGCAGAAGTTGGATTTAATATCGGCCTTTGATCAGATTACCTCCCAACAGTCAGCTGTCATTAGAAAATTCCTTTGCTCATTATATCCTCAGAGCTCTGGCCTGGATAGGAAATGGGGTGGCAGACCTGATACATGGAGGCAATTTCCAGCCCAGGCCTCCTCCTTTACCCTTAATTTATTTTTTGACCTTTTTGATATTTGGAGATTGGCTGCGCAGGGCTCTCTTTCTCCCTCTTTGTAATATCTTTAGTGGTGAATGGGGCTTGCTTTTTTTTTTTTTTTTTTTTGCCTCTTGCTAAGTGATACTGTACTTCGTTGGAAAGTGTCTGTTTTCTGCCTGTCCTCCGGTAATATATAAAACATGGTGCTTTAGGTAGAGATGAAGGGTAAACTGATGTCCCCCTAAATGGCCAGCCTGTGTATGCACCTAACACTTCACTGAGCAATCTGTCAACATGTCAGCAACACATGTTTTATAAAAAGCCTCCAGTGGGAGCAAAGGCTCCTGCCAGGGCTTAGGAAATGCTTTGAATTCAGCAGATTTCTATTGCTGGAGTCCCCCGAGGTTCCTTTTACAATGCCTACATTTCAGAAATTTGAACTTGGGACCCTTAGGGGGTTCTCTCCGAATGCCTGAAAATGTAGAGTTATATTGTTGCGTGTCCCCAAGCGGTCTTTACTAATACCTGAATTCGGAGAAGCTGGAAATTACAGAGCTCCCCAGGGGAAGCTTTATCCACACCAGGAAGAAGAGAATAACTCTGCAGGGAGATTGCTTAATGCATTGCTGAAATAAAAGAATTTGAGAGAGATGGGTTGAAGTGGTTCCCCCCTCCCCTCCTTTTTTTCCTGGCCACTCCTTTGGCTTAGCTAAGTCCTTAAAGACAAAGTCAGAGTAAAGAAGCAGCTGGGCTCTTTTTAATGAAATTTTAGATGTGGCTGTAGAACAGTCAGTTTGGTTGATGGCTATTTGTGTGTGTCTCCTCTCTCTTATGTACATTTTACTACTGTACTGTCTGCAGAATACATATTTACGTTGTTAGCATTTCCAATCTTCTTATGATTTTCTGGCATCCTTAATTATTTTTCAAGGGACTGGTGTACAGTGGCTATAGCTGTTTTTAAAAGAGGAAATACTAAGCTTATTGTATTGTTCCCTGTTGTCCATACTGTTCTTTATTCTTCTTTTTCATCTCCAACTTCTTTGATTCTTTCATATGTTGATACGTTTAGGCACAAATCTTTTTTTTTTTGCCTTTCTGTATGAATTCTGTATGAGCGTGGCATTTCTTCTCAACTTTATTAATTCTGACTGCTGTGTGCTGATACTCATCCAAGTCTGATGATTTTACGACATTATTGAGCAAACGGGCATTTAAAGGTAGTATAACATCTGCAGTAGCAAGTTTTTAATGCCTGTGTTTTTATTCTGGCTTCTTGATTAGTAGGAAAATGTGAAATCTGTGTCTGCTCTTTATTGTACATGCACAGCCTCCCCCCACCACAAGGAAGGAAATGCTTTTTAAGCTCTTTCTTTGACTGCCTTTTGATAGTGTGTCACCTGACCCTACCGGGAGAGAGCTCAAGGCCTAGGCTCATGTTGAGCCCCAATTCTCTGGGGACGGAGGAGTACCTTCAAGCCCAGCATCTTTCAGCTTTACAGACAAAGACAAGGAGAACATTCTCACAGAACTCTGCCGCCTCCCACAAAATAGTTCCAGCTGTTGGCTGCTCATGAATTGAGATGGGGAGGGGAGGATGAGAAGAGAAGGATTGGCTTCTACTATAGGTGTGGCCTCATACAGAGAACTCTCCTGCTCTCCAGACGGACAGTTTTAGCTTAGTAATTTAAAGAGTGGAAAAGGAGGTACTACAGTCAACAGGCAATCTATTCAGTGGACCACAGCATAGAGGTATACTGAACCCCATATTACTGTTGCAGGTTGGATTGACTCCTCCATCTTCCTATTTCTGTCTGATTTCTAAAAAGAACATTGTGGTTAATTGAAGCTGTGCTTTGGTTTTCTTCGGTTTTATTTACTTAGTAAGGAGGAAGCTCATACAAGCTAATGTATTATTATGGCATCCATTCTTAGGAATAGAGCCCCCTAAAATATGTCTAACAATACACCTTGTTAACTTCTTCTGTGATTAAAGTCTGTTGGTTTATTGGTGCATATGACATGATCAACCATCTGTCCTGGCTAAATGATTGTAGAAGTCCATATAGTATAAGCTGGGGTAATTTTCTGGTGTGCTACCTTTATTTGAAGCTGAAAAAAAGAGAGATGAGACAGAATAAGCAGGACTAAATAAGTCAGTAAGGCTCTCTGTTTTATTTAAAGCCAGTGCAGAGAAGCCCCAAGACATTTTTGGATATGGTGTGGCTCTTTGCACCAACATTACACAGGTATTCAAAATTACACATGATCACTTATATACTAAAGGGGTTGGCAGGGAGCCTAGATTTTCTGGCTTTTGTACTGGAATAGAAAAAAATAGCCAATAAGACAGGGGAGAGAAAAGGGTATTTTCTGCTTTGGATAATTTATATCACTGATAAAAATAATATGGGTTGATACATATTCCGTTATTCTGTTTGTCATCAATTTGCTTGTTCTACCATTCATTCATTTTGGGTGAGAGAATTTGCCAGTTGAAAACATAGATGGAATGATATGATCTATGAATTTCATGATATTAATTCAGGAAGATCTGTTCTATCACGACCAAAATTCTCCTTGTAAATGTAAATTTACATTCACTATAAATGTATAGTGAATCTATGTGTATTCAGCTATAATGTGTTGTTAAAATGCTTTGATACTTTATCACTTGGTACAAATGTTCATCTTTGCTAAAATAACTTTTGATCAGAATAGTTGGAATCATCAGAAAAATAAGATTTCTGATGACATCATCTGAATTGTGCAAAAAAGCTGGTTCTAAAATTTAGACTTTAGAATGTCTGCCTACAATTGTTGTGAAAACTATAATGGAATAAACTGAAGTGGGAGAATGTCTGAAACATACATAGTAAGGAAATGCAGGTGATATTTTGATAACTTACTGAATTGGAGCAGCAAAGATCCCAGCCAGAGATCTCAAGAGATAATGAAAATCAGGAACGTAAAACCTATGGGGAGGCTTAAAAGTGAAAACAAGATGTTTATTTTGGATGTGAAAAGAAATAGAAAGCCAGAAGAGAAAGTCAGTTTAAGTATCTGAGGCTGAACAAGATGCCACATCAGTCCCAAAGGATAAGGAGTGCCATATTTGTTGCATTGGATCTGAAGGAATTTACTTCCTGAAAATAAAACATGAGCAGTTTTGTCCAGCTGCTAAATTAAAAAGCTTCTCATCAGAGTGCTTTCCTTATTTTGCTCTTACAATTAAGGCCTCTTTTAATCTTTATCATTAAGCATTCTCTATCTTAACCATCTGCTCGATAAACTTTTATATCTAGATTCTTACAAAGTATTGACTGAAATTATTTTATATTGGCTGCAAATTATCTGAGAAAGCCAAATGATTCAGCATCAAACGTTACAAGGGTTTGTACTGATTTTGGTGTACTCTTTCTTGCATCCTTTAATTAGTTAATTGGTTGATGAGCAGAAAAACAGAGGAATATAGCAGGCTTATTAAAGTGACTGGCAATAGCATCCTAGGATAAAAAAAAAGACACCTTATGTCCTGGTTCTAGAGTGCTTCTTATTTTTTCTGGAAAATGTTCCACATTGAGACTGGAGCCTTCTGGATTTTTGGACCATCTTAAAACAAAGTAGAATCTCTAATATTAAGCTGTAATCCCTTCCATGGGCATAAAATTAATTTATATTTCTGTGTGTGTATACTTAGATACTGTACAGCACACAGGGATATCTCAATGATCCAGATGTAAAAACACCTCAGATATAAGAATATATAGAGGATACAGAAATCTTAGCTTTCTTATTCTCCATGACCTTCTGTGGAATCTCCCATCTGGGAGGGTCTGGCCTATATGCTATGCAGATGTTCCTGTAAAGAAGGTCAACCATTTGGTTGTGCAGTTCAAGAATACTGTTTCTGCCTACATCTTATCGCATGCCCTTATGTCTCTTAAACGTCCCTGTACAGTCTGCACCTGAGATCCTGTCCAGTGCGATAGCCCCTGCTTCTATGGTGCTGCTATGATCGGTGCTTCAAGTGCTGTCTTTTGGTCCAATCCTTTCCAGCCACTGGTAGGATTTTCCAATGTCAGCTATACAATACATGTATCATACATCTCATGTAGGGTCTTGTCTTGCCACAGCACTTCTTGATCTTCCTTCCATGACTGCTGCTGCCTCTATCAGCAGTGTATCTTTGAATGCCATGTTAGTAGTCCTGGATACTCTGGGTTTCATCCAGGAAGTGGGTTTAACACTCAGTAGACCTTGCTTTCCCTCTTTCTGGCACACATACAATCTCTTGAGTATTGGACTTGGAGTGGAACCCTCTCTACATTGTGAAGAGCTTCCAGGTTCTCACATCAACAGCTTCCAGGTCCTTCTTTGGCCAGCTCACTATATCAGCAGGGAATCTGATGGCCAGCTGGATGTATGTGTGAACAGCATGGATCTTATTCTTCCCATTGAGCTGGGTGTTCAGGACCTGTTTTATCCTTTGGTGGTACTTGAATGTTGCTGCCTTCTTTATCAAGTAAGCTGTACTTATAGCTGGTCTGTATGTCTATTATGTGGCCTGTTGATAGTTCCACCCAATCAATCTTAATTACCTTCCCTCTCTTTACTATCATCTGGCCACACTCCTCCAGTCTAAATAACATTCAGTGTCCTCACTCTAGATCCAGGTCAGGTGCATAGGCATGTCAATGTTTCGTTCATTCTTAGCATATAGTTTGAAGTCAGACCTGTAGAGAAGGTGGCTGATGGCAGTTTCACTCTTGTAACTTGTAACCATATCCAGGCCCTCTGATTATCTGAGGGATACAAGCCTAAGAGAACAGCAGCAGGGACAGGATGTCACCTAGGTATACACCACACTTGACGGCCACTTGTGTGAGCTGTTTTCAGTTGACTTCCAGTGTCGTCTTCCTGAGAAAAGTCCTTAGTATCCTGTTGATTTGTATTGTGCCAAGTATTCATAGATTCATGTTTGTGGCTGTGTTCAGATTAGTCTATCTAGACCTTGAATCTTGGTGCACTGCTTGGTGTTTGAGCCTCTGGTGTTGTTCCTGATGCTCTTCTAATCTGTGCCCATGTACTGGTCTGTATGGTCTTGTAGCTTGGTAGCTATGGTGCCTAATAGGACTTTCTATGTTGTGGAGAGGCAGATTATTGACTGATAATTGGAAAGTGCTGGTGCCTTGTGACGGTCGTTCATGATCACTGTTGTCCAGAATGGAGATACTGGTAATCCTCAACTTTTGACCACAATTGGGACCGGAACTTCTATCACTAAGCAATGCAGTCATAAAGTGAGATCACATCAGTGACCATGATCCTGGAAGTTCCAGTTGCTGTTGTTAACTGAGAGCTAAACAAGTAGCCATTCCAATCCAACCCAGTCTGGGCTTGGTACCTTCCAATCCTAAGCTCAGAAAGGTAAGTTGTTACTCTTCCAACCCGCCTATCTTCTCCTCCCATCTCTGCCCTTTAGCCATTCTGCACTCTTCTTTACAGGGTGAAAACAGTTCCAGAATCATGCAGCTAAAGAACCACTTGCTGCATCCTGGGAAAACTTTGTATCCCTATACCAGGGGCAGGCAACCCAAGACACTCAAAGAGCCACTTGGACCCGTTTCCCACCAAAAACAAAACACCGGGAGCCGCAAAATCCTTTTGATATCTAAAATTAAGATAACACTGCATATATCCTTTTTACCTTTATTATAGGTGTGTGTGTGTGTGTGTGTGTTTGTGTGTGTGTGTGTATGTATGTATGTATATATATATATATGTATATATTTGTTTTCTGACCTACATATGTATGTATGTATGTGTGTGTGTGTGTGTATGTGTGTATATATATGTGTGTGTGTGTGTGTGTGTGTGTGTGTATACATACATACGCACACGCGCACACACACATACACATTAAAAATAAAAATATGACTTTTGGGAATATCCATACTATTAAAACAATGATCACCAAGAGAATGCTTTAAGAGAATAAAATTACATAGGTAAAAAAAGGATATTTGCAGTGTTATCTTCATTTTAGATGTCAAAAGGGTCTCTCTCTCTGTGTGTGTGTGTGTCTCTCTCTCCCTCCCTCTCTATCTGCCCTTGGTCTGCCACTCCTCTTCCCCCACTCTCTTTCTTTCTCTCTCTCTTTCCCCCCCCCTCTCTCTCCCTCCCTCTCTCTTTCTCCCCCCCTCCTATCTGCTGCTCACCTGGCAAGCTTCAAGCTGTTGTCCAACAACTCAGGGGTAGGCAACCTCGTCTCTTTTATGACTCATGGATTTCAACTCCCAGAATTCCTGAGTCAGCCTAACTGGGCTAGCTAGCTCTCTCCTGCCCTTCCTGCTTCCTGCTTCCTGCAAAGATGCAGTAAAGGGAGGAGCTCCGCCCAGTAAGCTTATCAGATCCTCGGAGAACACTGTGAGTGCACTCTCTTTTACACATAACACACACAAACACACACACACACACACACACACACACACAGTGAGTGAGAGAGAGAGAGAGAGAGAGAGAGAGAGAGAGAGAGAGAGAAGCAGGGAAGCGCAATTCCCTCTCTCTGTCTCTGTCTCTCTCTGCAAAGGCAGAGGAGGCTGGGAGCCACAGGGGAAGGCTCAAAGAGCCGCATGCGGCTCCGGAGCCGCAGGTTGCCGACCTGTGCCCTATACTCTCAGGACTGGGCTGAGCTTTGGTTGTGGCAAAAAAAAAAAAAAAACCATAAACAGCTCTAGAGCTGTGATGCCAAAAAGCATAACTTGGGCTGCTTCTTGCTTGCTTCTTGCTTCTACTTCTTGCACTATGTGGGAAGCCCAGCCAAGGATGCCATAAGAAGCAGAAGCAAGACCAAGCTATCAGTGGTTCCAGATACACAATGTGCCAGGAAGCCACATGACTGGGAGTCAGTGAAAAAATTGTAACTCCAGACATGTCCTTTCATTCAATGCAATCGTAACTTTGAATAGTTACTGAACTAATGATTATACTTGAGGAAGATAGGCAGGCAGGCAGATGTATATATCATATGTAGCATGATATAGATAGTCCCAGAGTTACAACTGGTTGCTTAGCGACTGTTCAAAATTACGACACCCCCCCCCCCCCAGAGCTACGTTTGACCTGAATTTGAAATTCCAGTGGCCAGCCCTCCCTCATGGTCATGTGATTGTGTTTTGGCAAATTAATAACTTCTTAATAGACAGAAGGATGAAGCCCTCTCTCAAAGAAGTGTTTATCACCACCAATACATCTCTGAAGAGCCTTCATTAACCAGGAAAGATATGTATTTAATAAGCAAGTGGCTTATTAGGATGCTGTTCACTTCCTCAGGCCTAACAAGATAAAACTCAACCAGATAAAAAATCCTGACCGACCTCTAGACACCTCTATAGGACTTGTAGCAAGACTGTCAACCAATTGTGAGCGAACCTGAACAATATGTGGCATCCTTTTTTCTGTTCCTTTAATATAGACCAGTGGTAGTCAACCTGGTCCCTACCGCCCACTAGTGGGCATTCCAGCTTTCATGGTGGGCGGTAGGGGTTCAATCTGAGCCGTTTAAATTTTCGGATCCATCGAGCCCTCCGATCGGCTCACAGAGCTTTCCAGCAGGCGCCGGGTGTTAGCCTCAGCTGTGCGACCCCCCCGTGGAGCTCTCGGAGGCCAGAGAGTCTCGCTGAAGTGTGCCGAATATCATTTTCCACATATTTGGATATAAGGCAAGCATTTTTTTTACTTTGTCATAGGTTTTCATATCCACCACTATCGAATTTATGTTTACTTTCTTCATCATATCTAATTTCTAACAGTTCTTCTTGGCAAGTTATATCAGCCTCTTCAGTATTTGCGGTAAAAGGATTTTTCATCCAGTCATACACCTTCAATTTCAAAATATCTTCAAATTGTTTTTCCATGTCCAATTTAAGTTCGCTGAATCTGTCAATATCCTCTGGAGTTACATCATCTTTTATAGATGATAATTCAGGCAACTGATGAAATTCTCTCTTCAATAGATTATAACAAAGTAGTTCAAGTTTGTCAATAAATAATGACACAATACTTTGGCAACCTATAAGAGTCTTATTAGCTCCTTGAAGCTGCAAATTGACGTCATGAAATCTCTTGAAAATATCTGCCAAATAAAAGGCATCATTCTTTACTGTTTTTAACTGTTGACACAGATTGGTCTCATTATTACTTTCAAAAAATTGTATGACACTATCATATAATGCTACAAAACGAGCCAAAGATGTACCCTTTGACAGCCACCGAACTTCTGTGTGCAAAAGTAACGTAATAAAATCTTCATTATTGTCCTGGCAAAGCTGTCGAAACATTCTATCATTTTTTGGTTTGGATTTGATCTTGTTTATGGCTCGAATTATTATAGTTAATGATGAATGGAGAGTTGTACTTAGATGTTTTCCTACAAGATGTTGTCTGTGCACCACACAATGAATACATAAAACATTTGGCACTTCTTCCTTCAAATAAGGAACAAATCCACGATAGCAACCTACCATTGATGGTGCTCCATCAGTAGCACATGCAACAATATTATTCAAAGGAATATTATTTTTTGTAAAGTATGATTTCACAGTATTAAATATAGATAATCCTCTTGTATCTGTAATGAGATTTATTGCGAATAGCATTTCTTCTCATAATGTATTCTTTTCATCAAAATAACGTACATATGCCATCAATAAAGCATTGTTATCTGCAGTGGTAGACTCGTCCAATTGCATAGAAAACGAAGTGTTTTGGAGAATACTTATCAGTTTTTTTTCAACATTAACTGCCATTTCATCAATTCGTCGCTTTACTGTGCTATCGCTTAGGGGCAACGTTTTTAAATGTTCAGGTATATCCTGATGCATTACTGTTGAAATAAATTCTTTTATAGAGGGTATTATTACTGTTTCTCCAATATTACAGCTTTTACCACTTTTTGCAATTAATTGTGAAATGCGATAAGCGCAAATTAATCCATCTTGGTTCGCTGCATGTTGTTTCTTAAGTGATGCAACGATTGTTGAACGATTTTGAATTTTTTTATATATTTCCCGAAAATATTCAGTGGGCTTGTCCTTATCATTTGGATGCTTTGTAGAAAGATGTTCTCGCAATCAACTTGGTTTCATTGCTTCATTGGATAATGTTTTATGACACAATAAACACATTGGGTATTGTTTATTTACAACAGATTCTATGAAACCCATCTTCAGATACTCTGGCAAATAGCCACGAGCGTATTTCTTTTTTTGAGACATGGCCTCTACCTTGGTCTTGAGGGAATGCCCAGTGGAGTCTGGTTTGCCCCCGATCCGTGCCTGTCACAGCAGGATGAAGAGAGAGCCTGGTTCTTGTCAGAGATACCTGAAACCTCTATGACTGAGGGCTCTGTATGGCTCTCAAAATGGCGGCCGCGCCAAAATTAGCAGCCGCTTGTGTGGCCGGGCCTTCCCAGCCTTGAGGGGCCGTGAGGGGAAGCTTGTTGTTCGTTGTGTCTTTAATTTCCACCCTCCAGAGCCGAAAATGAGGCACTTGCGGTTTTATCTCGTTGTGCAGCCTCTGCTGTGATCCGGACCGTCGAGGAAGTCGATGGGAGCCTCGTGACGATGGCGCGCTTCGGCGAGGCTCTCTGGCCTCCGAGAGCTCCACGGGGGGGGGGTCACACAGCTGAGGCTAACACCCCGCGCCTGCTGGAAAGCTCTGTGAGCCAATCGGAGGGTTCGATGGATCCGAAAATTTAAACGGCTCAGATTGAACCCCTACCGCCCACTATGAAAGCTGGAACGCCCACTAGTGGGCGGTAGGGACCAGGTTGACTACCACTGGTCTAAATGCTGTTGTCTGATGTTTTTGAATATTAGCAGCTTGGGTTGGTAGTTGGTAGTTGCCTGATGTGTTCAGCCTCTCTTTATGAGATATAGCATTTTTTTTCTAGAAAAACTACTTAAGTCTTTTTATTGGTGTGTTTTATTTTGGAGCTTAACACTGTTGCTGTCTTGTATCAGAATATTGTATCATTGCTGTCTGTGCCTTCACATGACTTTGTGATACATTTATTTTAACGTTACACTGCAAAATGCAAGGCTGTAAAAGCCTATAATTTATAAGGCTATATTAGGTACTTATGATATATATTATAGCCTCACATTTATTCTATATGTAATTCCATAGAGAGTTCTGTGGCATTATAGACCTCAAATATGTAGCTCAAGTGGCTTGTCATCAGAATACCAAGGAGTTTTTTTTGGGGGGGGGGTAAGATGCTGCTATTTATAATCTAAGGACGGAAGCATCTTATTTGAAGCTGTTTTGGTTTCTGTTTATGATACCAACTAATATTGATATCCCTCTAAAACAACACATATGACGAGACACCACAAAAACATGAAGCCATTTTATACTTACCTTTTCTCAAATTGTATCACTATAAGATAAATAGAACTGATTTAAACAGCTCTTCTGTTAAAGAACCAGAGAGACTACCAAGATTCTGTTTTTATAACCTCTTTTAATAAAGTATTCTTTCCGTCGAACTTGTGGAATCAGTTTTCTGGGCTAGACTACCTCAATGGGCTGACTTTCAAGCTTCATTGTTTTTTCCCTTCCTTTTCACTTTTACTCATTGAGTTGGAGCTGATCCAATATGAATTTCCTCCTAATGTTTTCTTTATTTTCTGGGATTAAAACACACATGTGTGCATATTGTTGAAGCCATCGCTGCATAGTTTCTGTAGAGTCCTTTACATCTTCTGACCTCTTCCAGGTCTTGTGTAAAATATTGTTAATATGTTGGCAACTGTTAATGATTAAATACTAAAATTAGAATTTATTCATTGGCTGTCAGTCCATTGAAATCAGGTAGCTGTAATTTCAGAAGTGCAGCTTTATTTTAAAGAGTTCTTCAGATTGCAAATATTGAAATCAAAATCTCAGGCAAAAATGGATTATTTAGGGCAGAGTTCCCCAACCTTTTCAGCTTTGCGGATGGATGGAGGGGGTAAGGTGATAGTTGTGTGCGTGCACGTAGCTCCATTTGTACAAGTGGCAGGCACACATGCATGCCACTCGTGCAAATGGAGTGTGCAGCACATGCTTACTCACTGCTCATGCAAGTAGGGATGCCCGTGCACTTGGTCATTCACCCACCACTTCCGTGGACTGGTTTCAAAAGGCTCAAGGCCGAGTAGTGGGCCATGGCCCAGGGGTTGGGGATCCCTGATTTAGGGGAACTGTTGATTAAACAATGAAAACTGAAGCATGTTCTGTTGTGTAATTTAAAACAACATCCTGAACTTTGTCATAATTTGCTACATTACAGCAGTCAAATACTTTGAGGTGTTCCCTGTGTAACTATTTCTGGTAGGTCTCATCCTGTCATATGCTTGTTGCAAAGAGTACAAATGGGAGAGCATGTTTAGCATGTCACTGAATATATGAAATATCTTTGGAAGTAGTAATAATAATTTACCTTGGCTGACCAATTCAGTTTTTCAGAATATCAAGAATAACACAACAGCAGTATTTTTGTAATTAGCAGGTGGCCGTTGCCCAGGTGGATCTTATGCCAGACTTAATATTTCCCCATCACTTCAGTAAGTCCTTGATTATGAGACATGGGTACACTTTGAACAGAAATACAAGGTGACTGTTGGTTCCAAAATCAGCACACGTGCATAAATATATGTAATCCATATTGTATTTATATATTATATATAACATTTTACAACACAGATAAGGGATTAGATTGGTCCATCTGTTCCTTGAGACCTTGAGTGACTATCCCAAGTGCCTTCTGCTTAGAACTGAAGCACTGTTTGTTCAGGGTCAATAGTTGATTGGAGATAGTATCAATGCATCTTTAGAAATGTTTTATATATCCCTTTAGTGCATCCAAATGTAGTACTAAAAACAGAGCTCTAAATTTCTATCTAGCTGCTAGTTAGAAATAACTATCATTCCCTGCAGAGAATTCCTGAGTGTTCATTGCTGAACAGACACAGCTCCATCAAAAAGGAGATGAGGAATTATTTTGGCCTTTTCCAGCAAGGAAGAACTTCTCCCTGAAGGAAAATGAAAACTGGACTGATTGTCCCAGCTTCTTCCTTCTTGATGTAAAAAGTAACTCTTTTGTCCTTTGAGACAGAGACCAGGATCACTCCCAATCCACAATCACTCCCGATCCACATCTCTGAAGAAGCAAAAGAACTGGATGACAGCACTGAAGTGCTCCTTTTGAAGTTCAGTCCTTTAATGGCAACCAGTCTTGCTTGAGAGCTCAGTCAGAGACAGTTTAAATCTTCACCCCTACTTTATAAGGAATATAAGAATTAACTGAAGAATGTTCATACAGGTTCTCTTACGCTACTAAGTTCTCGATTTAATTTCTAATCACTGTTTAAAAGTTGCTAACCACTACAGAAATGTGTCTCTTTATGGGAAACTTTCCTTTGTCTTAGAACAGTTAGGGAAAATCAAGAGTAAAGTCCATCTTAAATTATAGATTTCATGATAGTCTTCACCTTCAATTTGCTTTGATGAATTATACTTAGGATATATATTTATTTATACTGTGTTTAATTTTAATCAAACTGTCCATATCCAGATTTTTTTTTCCTGTTTTGTTCTTAAATGTGTTGGAAAGTTGAATTAATTTAGTCTTTTGTTAGATGGACTTAGTCACTTGTGCTGGCCTGCCTGAAATACACATTAGTATGTTTTCCATGGTGATCAAAAGAACTTCTATAAAAAATTTTGACCCTCTTTGTAAGTACAACCAGAAGCCTGAGTTTCTGCATGTAGAGGATAATAATTATTTTATTTTCTATGGCAGAAAACACTCATCTATAGATAACAAAGTTAAAAACAACAATTATGGGACTATTTATGGAGATATATATTTGTCAGTGTCCTCAATAATACTGTAACGTCTGGTAGGGTAACAGGGAATAATGGGGAATTCAAATGCTAGTGTAGTTGCTTTAGTCCAGTGGTTCTCAACCTGTGGGTCGGGACCCTATTTGGGGTCGAATGACCATTTCAACGCACTCCGCCATTTTTCCCCTTTTTCCTTAGCTGTGCTCCTCCCTTTTATTCTATTGGCTTTTGAAAGCCAATAGAATAGACTCTCTTGAATAGAGTCTAATTCTATTGGCTTTCAAAAGACAATAGGAATTGTCCAGGCTGTCTCTGCCCTGCTGAGCCTGCCAAAAGTCCCATTCTGCAAACGGTGCTGCAAGTTGTCTGCAGCGAAGGCGAGCTGTCTGGAAGTTTCCACCCCTCCCTGCTGAGCAACTACTAAAAATGTAAGTAAAAGAGGGCCAGGGGTGGGAGGTGGGAGGCCGGCGGGTGCAGGGAGGGTTGCTGGCGCGTGTGGGGCCCGGCGGGTGCCTTACCTCTCTTGGCCTGGGCCAGCTGGTGGCCCAGCCGGTGGTCGGCCTGCGCCGTCTCTGCCGCTTGCCAGCTACGCCTTGGCCGACGCAGGCGCGGCACCATGCACGCACGGCGCTCCCGGGCAGGGAAAGTCCTCGACTTACAACCAGTTGGGTAGTCCTCGACTTACAACTGGTTGGGGTTTGCGGCATTAAAAGGGTTGAGAACCACTGCTTTAGTCTGTACAATTGGAAGTCAGGCTAGAAGCATTACCAGCTTAATCCTTGGTCATTTTTTGCACTTCCTGTTCTGTGTGCCCTCTTCTAATAGGTTTAGAGACATCTCTTTTTTCTATTCTCTAAAAGCTTCCATCAGTAGGAGCAGATCAGTGAATCATGGAAACCATATGTGCAGATCCCTGCCAGAAGATGATGGGGAGGGATGAAATGGAGAATGGAAGCAAAAAGTGAATACCTTTCATATCACTTCCTGATCCTACTGGGTATGCTGGTGGCAACAGAGCAGCTGGTCTGTGTCTGCAGGCGCCTGATCAGTTCATCAGGAATACATCTGCTAGTAGACTTAGGGTGCCACGAGATCCTGCACAAATGGGCTGGTTGAATCAGCATTATAATGTGATGAGTGACATTTTAGAGATCTGTACAGTGATATAGCACAGTTTGACTCATGCAGTTTTGTCCATATATTCTGGTGTATCCTGATGCTGGGTTTGTTTATAGTGCTGAGTTGATCATTGCACAGTTTGTTGGCTACTAGCAAATATTTTTTTTGAGAGGAGGGAAAGAAGGACTAAAGGATTAGAGAGACCGAAATGCAGAGAAAGTCTGCATCAGCTGATTTCATTTTAACTCACAATATAATTTTGTTTCTTTTGGCTGATAATACTGTGACACGATAGTAGTAGAAGATAAATAGCCTAAACAAAGGTTTTGGAATATTGCCACACGGTTGCCTCTCAATTAAAGGATAAAATTGCAAGAAACTATTCAATTTCAGCAGAATTGCAGCTGGATTTTTTGGGGTCACTGAATTAAGCCAAAGGGTCTCTTCTCCTTTCTGTGTACAACAGGTGTAGTGTGCTGATAATGTTATCTGCCTTAATACTAATGGGACTTAGGCTGTGATCATAAATGTTCTTTCTCATGAGATAAATCCCATTGAGATAAATAGAACTTGATCACGTGGATCTGTGATCACAGCTTGAATCATGCAGCTCTTTCAAATGAATATTAACTATACCTGTCATTAAAAAAAAGAATTACAGGTGTCGGCAGTTCTTTTTTTAAAAAATCTTTTCAAGTGTCTCTTATGAGGAATGCTTGTCTGTCCATTTACTCATAAATATACATATGGCAAAATTTAAAAGCTGTGAAATAACTACAGATGATACCTTGTGTGATATGGATCTTTGGTATATGCTTTAGCTTTACTGGTCTTGTTTATAGCTTTAATTTTATTTAGACTATATTAACTGCTAACATATTTGACTTTGAGAAGCAAGGAATTACACTTTTCAGAAACCTATGTAATTGATGAATGTAGATGAATGACCTATGAAAGTTCAAAGGACTGCATTTTATTTAAGATTCACCAGTCTAGTGATATTGCAAGCTTTGTACCCAAAAGCCACTTCAGTATTAAATGGAACAAAGACAACACTTTAAAACAAGTAGAGATGAGTTAAGAATTCCTATTGACTACACTATTACCCATGTAAAATCAATGGGCAAGGGAACTAATTTTTGGAAATTTTATTTTAAACATTTTGCTTCTTATCCAAGAAGCTTCTTTAGTTCTAACTGAAGAACTGAAGAAGAACCAGGTAGAAGGAACAGCTTCTTGGATGAAAAGCAAAACGTTTTTAAGGAAAAAAACCCCAAGAAACTCTAGTTATCTTTTGAAAAAGCACCTTTGATACAACCATGACCTGGATGATTGAGAATCTCCATAGGTAATTTCAGAAAGCTATTTTATTTTTCAGATGCTTATTAAACCTTCCTTTTGTTCAAGAGAGGCCAATTGCATGAAAAAACTGAGAAGTCTAACATTTTTGAGCCAAAGCCATTCACCAAAACAAAAGTAGAATCAGAATGATAATACATTTGACTTCATTTCATGTAAATTTAATTGTATTAATTATATGTAAATAATAGGATTTTCTTAATAATTTTGCTATCCAGCATAAAACATGCAATTTGGCAATGACCTGAAAGGCTCTGGCCAACAACCTCAAGGTTTTGGCTGCTACTACCTTCAGACCTGGGGCATCAATTTCTATACTTCTGTAGACTAAGAAGGCAAGAAACTGGATAGGAAATTATTCCACTGTTGACAATTGTTACGTATTGCAAATGATCAAATATGCGTAGATCTTTGCCAGTTATTTATATCATAGAAGGTACTAACAATCTCCTTAAAGACTTTGTATGAATCCAGTTATAATCGGGGCAACTTAGCTAAGCTCATTAGGCAGCAAATACAGGTACAAATAAATGAACACCATCCACTGATATATAGAACAACAATATTTTTCTTGCTAGGAATGATAGCCTGCTGGTCAGTTTTTTTCACCCCACTTCCAAAAATATAAATGAGTAGAACTTAATATTCTAGTAGGAACACAACTTTTTATATCTTGTGAAAATCAGAAATGAATTTATTTGCTATGAAGAGAATACATACTTTTCCCAAGTCTGTTCCAAAGCAGCCTAAGTCTTGGGGTGCCTTTCTGTATCAGGGTTTGACTCTGATAATGCATGCCTTTACCTATTTTCATTATTCACAAGAATTATTGTTGAAATTTGATGAGATCAATCAGACATCATTTTAATAACTCCATGGAGGCTGCATCAGCTATTGTTTCATCCACTTCAGCAGCTTGTTCAAAATGTTTACCACCATCTGCCATTCCATGTCAATTTACTAACAATAGTGCAGAGAGAGTTATGCTATCCAGGCTTCGCATCTGATAACTTGAATTTGACCTCTGGCCAATTCAGAGATGACATTTCAGAAGTACTGAGGGTAGCCAAAGATTATCATCTTGAAAATGTTGTAAAGCAAAATGCAAAATCTTCATGAAGTTTATTTGATTTAATAGTTTATTTTTATGTAATTACAGCATTATAGTAGAATATTCTTAGTAATTCCTAAATGGTTTATGGAACCAGTCTTTTGCCTTAATGTATTTCAGTTGTCTTCTCGACGTTAATAAAAATATTTTTGAGTCAATGGCATCTATAGACTTTTGTTTATTAACTTAGAGGTTTTTTTGTTAGCAATTCTTTCTATACTTTAAAATAACCAATTTATGAATGGATTTCTAATATTTCATACAGAATAAGTAACATTATTGTCAGTAATATTGTCTTTCTGCCTAAGATTATTTACTACTTCCATCTTAATAAAAGAAATATTCTTTTTTTTTCTCTCATCCCTAGCCTCAGCTGTAAATCTTCCTTACATGCTCTGTGTATTTATTGCATTCTGGTATTTTGTGCATCTAGAACATTTACCTTTCATAGCTTTTCACTTTTTACTGTCGGCCTAAATAAAGCTAACTTGTTTCTTCATAATGAATAGTGCATTTCCTGTAGAGAATCTTTTGTGGGCCTACATCTATTGTAGCTCTTCAAGGACCCCTTGTCTTATCTATGGCTGTTAGTTGGCATCAATCATTTATTAAATATTATCAGAAGAGAACTTAGATAGTGTGTTTGATAGGAAGTGCCCTATACATTATTGATTTGACTGCATTACCACTTCTCTGAATACAGTTTGCTAGTCACCCAAACATACAGTGCTAATGATCCTGAAGAACTGTAATTCTTCAGGTGGTGTTTCTTGCATTCACACAATCTACTCTTGATCCCCGTGCAGGGAACTAGTACAGCATAACTGTTTATTATGTTATTTTGAAAGTAACATTCAGGGATTGCACATGGAGTACAGCTGTCTGGGGGCCAGGAAAGCATAACACAATTCTAGAAAATTCTGAAGAGATCTGTGCATATATGGATGTTCTGATAACTGTTTGAAGACCCAGTTACAGGTAAGCAATTTTTTCTTCCTGCACAACAGGTTGGATAGTAAATTTGCAAATAGATATGGAAAGAGTTTGTGAAAGGAAAGTTGGTATATGTTTAGTCTTGAATATAAAGTGGATACTTTTCATGTAGTAATTGAGACTGGCACTCCATCACTAAACAATGTGATAATAAAGTGAAACATCACATGACTATACCAATTTACTACATCAGTTCTTGCTGCAGTCATTAAGCAAATCATCCATGGTCAGTAAGCAACCCTTTTCAGGATAGGTGTTTTCTATTCACAAAAAATATTTCCATTACAGAAGGCCCATTTTATTTGTGGTTGCCCTATAATTTTTGCCAAATATAAAAATGGGAAATCCATTCCCTCTTTCTTTTCGTATTGTTCTTCATAGATTTGAAGGGGGGGGGACATAAAGGTTTGCAGAGAGAAGGCCAATATTCATGCCATTTTACAGAAAGATCTCATCAGTAAATCAGTCTAGTAAATCATAAATGGAAGTATCAGATGGCTGGAGATGTAGGACTGAATGAAGGAAGAATATTTTGGTGTAGGGAGATATGAATGATTTTGTTGACTTACTGAAGGCTGTTATGTTTTTCCCAATCTAAGCAATTTCAAAGCAATGTTTTATATTACTTAAATTATCTATATGTTTTCTGGTGAAAGTAATAATTGCAGAGTTTTGTTAGATTTTAAATGTATCTCAAAATTGAATGGATGTCTTACAACCATTTTAAAAAGCACTGCTGGAATCCTGGTGACTTTGTGGACTCTGAGTTTTTTTGGCAGCATTACAAAAGTGATTTGACATTGGTTTCCTCTGGGATGTTTTTTTTCAAATTCAGAGACTTCCCTAAAGCCTGATATTCTCCATCCAAGTTTTAACCAGACATGTTCCTGCTTATAAACCCAAACAAGATTGCCATAAAGGGATTTGATTTATCATTCTAAATTCATCAGGTATTATTTATACAATATAAATTACTATATATATTTTACATAGGTATTTATGTTTGGTTGTGGCCTTGCTTTGGTTCCAACTTGCATAATGGTGAAACAGTTAAAATAACGGGAGTAACAGATCACAAATCTGATTGAAAAATATACAGAGAAGTTGATCTTCACTTCTTCCAAGCACTTAGTTTAGAGTTTGTGGATATGTGTCATATCTTAAACATCATCACCAGTCAATCGTAGCTCCTTTGGACATCCTTTAACAGATGCTGTCAACTCATCACCTTTCTTTCATTTGACTCACTCTGTCTTCATGGATCACTGCATGTTTGCACGTGTCAGACAGAAGGGCAAAACAGTGAACAGAACAACTTCAAAAGCTTTGTTTCCCTAGTCCAGTGAACTGGCAGCCTTCAGTAGTCCAGTTCTGCAACACCTCATGTTTGTTCAAGTTACATTTTGTTGACATTATAACAAGTCCATAGCTGTATTGTATGAAAAATATCTTCCAAGTGTAAATTGCTGAATGTTTAGAGAACTTCTTAATAGGTATAGTTTCAAGTGCACATTCTGGCTTGCCTGAGAAGCAGTATAGCAAGATTCCATTCCATTATTTTATTATCATAATTATTAGTGGATCTTATGTGGCAAATGGAGATTAATCCAACCCATTACCTAAGTTTTCCATACCCTCTTAAGTATATTACAGAGGGCCATAAGGCTGTCTGGATCAGATATGAGTAACTGCAAGAAGGCTGCAAGAGAGGTAACATACAGATGTATAAGAAGTCCATTACAATGCATTATCGCTTCCAAATCAAGTTTACATTTGATATTAGAGTTTCTTGATGCTTCTGAACCAGAGCATCAATACTGATTTTTCCAGTACAGTTCAGAAGCATGGCTATAATACTGAATGTTATCTCAAGAAATTTGCAATAAAATCTCAGCCGAGGAAACATATTTAAGTTGTGCATCAGTTCTCATTAGCTTCAACTAATAATTAAAAAATAATGTAACTTGGCTTATATATTTTTCCATACTTATAAAATGTAATTAATTAATTGATTATTTACTTCCATTAAATTATGTTCACTACTTATTTGCTAATTAAGGCCAAATATGCTTACAGGAAACTTTTTGTTCTGGTATATCACTGACAAACTGTAACCTTTTTCCTTTTAGTATTTTTAAGTCATTTTTCTTAACAGCCTTCAACCTTGCAAAAGGCTTACAGTATTATGACAAATATATTTAACTTTTCTGTTAAACCATAATTTAAGAAGAAAATGATTTTAACTGCCTTTATTTTTTTATTTATTTTTTTAACCTGTTTCTTATTTGGAAGCAACTTAAACTTGCTTTTTGATTTTTTTTCCTGGCAAAGATACAGAGTTTGTAATTCTTTGGTAATTGATACATTTGAGAGAGGAAATTAATGAAGGCAGTAAAGGTAAAAAGAATTATTTCCTGGTTATGTACAAGGAAGGAGAATTTAAAATAGTTATAACCTATCTCCCATCTTGCACAATTATTTTCCTGAAAGGGAAAAAAGAGGGAAGAAGTAGGTGGGGTTAATAATACCATATGATGATGTAGAATATATTTGTACTAACTATAAATCACATCACAGATGAAACCAGAAATACATTTTGATTTCTATGGTGTATATTTAACATTTAAAAAGCCACAATCCCTTTATTAAGATCATGAATAGGTTTTGGCTCACCCAGAGTGTCACTTATACTAGGAAATATGAATTGTAAAATAAGATCAAGCAGGTTTTACATTCAGTGTAATGATTAGATAATTAAGGAAAAAGCTGTTATGTATTCCTTGACCCTACAGGTGATGAAAAACATAAAAAAGCTCAAATAGGACCTATGTGTTATTAATAAAGGAGAATATTTGTAGCTCAGAGTTAAAATGAGGGATCCTTGGTGCTCCCTGAGCTTGCTTGTTTTTTTTGCATACGTTTCGTTACCCAAACTAGGTAACATCACATCACATTATTGTGTATTATCAGTGTATTATTAGAACCATAGAACCTCAGAGTTAGTTTACACTTAAAAATTTGAACAGTCGTAACAAAAATAGGCAATTTAATGTATCTTTTGACATACATTAAAAACTATACAAGGCAAAACTATTTTATGGTCTTTCAGTAAACTAACAAATTTCCTCTGTTGATATATTTTATAACATATTTCTATACTATTTTGATGGAGTTTTCATTGAGTCACAATCGTTTGTCAGTTTGCCATTATATTTCCTTTGGAAAAGTTATGGGATTCATAAAGCAGGAAAGAGTACAAGAAACATATGGTAAGCCCCTGCAAATGTAGGTATGGAATTCAAAATGTTCTCTTGCTGTGACACAACCTAGGAAAAAAGAATTGTAACTGTGAGAGGGACCTTGGAGTCCTAGTGGATGATCACTTAACCATGAACCAACAGTGTGCAGCAGCAGCCAAAAAAGCCAATACAAGGTATAGAATCAAGATCACATGAGGTATTAATACCACTTTATAAAACCCTAGTGAGACTACACCTGGAATACTGCAAGCAGTTTTGCTCACCCTACTACAAAAAAGATGTTGAGAGTTTGAGAAAAATTCAGAGAAGAGCAACTAAGATGATCCAAGGCCTGATGACTAAAACATATAAAGAATGGCTGCAGGTCTTGAGTTTGGCTAGTCTAAAGAAAAGAAGAAATGGGAGACATGATAGCAGTATTCCAGTATTTGAGGGGCTGCCACAAAGAAGAGGGGGTCACATTATTCATTAAAGCACCAGAGGGCAGGACAAGAAACAATGATTGGAAACTGATCAAAGAGAGAAGCAATCTAGAATTAAGGAGAAACTTCCTGACAGTGAGGTCAATTAACCAGTGGAACAGCTTGCCTCCAGAAATCGTGGGTGCTCCGTCACTGGAGATTTTAAAGAAGAGGCTAGACAATCACTTGTCTGAGATGGTATAGATTCTCCTTTTTGAGTGGAAGCCTGGACTAGAAGACCTCCAAGGTCCCTTCCAGCTCTATTCTATTCCAGGTGGTTGGTCTTGTACCTTGTTTCTTCCTTTCTCTCTCCACCATGTTGCACAGACATCTTGTGATGAATGATTATGAGTATCCATTCTGCTTGAATTGTTCATGTATATATTTATTTATAGTGTGAAAATGGACCAAAAGTAATTAGATGGCTCTAAGTTGGGAGCTACAAGCTACTACTAGAGGAAGATCTGATTTCATATTTTCCTGTTATAGCACCATTTTGTTACAATAGTGGGAATACAATAGTTCAAGGAATGCATCCTCCCAAATCCCAGCTGTGAAATCACTCTGTAAGAAAGAGAAGTTATTTACTGCTAGGCTCACATTCTAAGCCAAAGTTTCATTTCCGTGTTAGGCCATCTGTAGTTATAGCAGCATGCTCTTCAGTCAAGAATTCAAAGGGAGGGTAATTTAAAATATAGATATAATCTGTCTGTCTGTCTGTCTGTCTACCTATTTACCTATCTATTATCTATCTGCCTTAAATGCCTGCAGTTGGAAGAAATCTAATTTTGAAAATTAATTTATAGTCATGAACTTAACCTAGCTTATAAAGTTGTCATGTTATATTTGCTTAAAGTCAGTAAATACAAAGAATAGGGCAAGTATGACTAATTTAAACTCACTCATTATCATACAATTTGGATGTGATGGTGAAACCACATTCAATATAAAAGTGCTTGAGATCTTCTCACTGTTTCTGCTTCATGTTTTGACTTTTAGGCTCCCATATACATATTGCATGATGGAATGTCTGAATCAGACATAAGTCATTATCTCATTATTAATTTGATTTAACAATATATATTCCAAATTTACTTTACTGTCTAGCAGAAGTTAACTGGATTTGTACATCATAGCACAAGTCAAGTAATATTAGAATTGGAACACATGGGGATAAAGGAAATGGGCAACCCTATAGTACATTCTGTCTATTTCTCAGTCTTTCTGCAATTTATCTAGTGCTTCAAACTTCACAAACCTTTCTCAAATTATAGTTTCTCCATGATGTCTCCTATTTATTCGCTAGAGGAATAGATCAATAGGAAATAAATACACTTGTCTCTTTTACTTTACAGTTGAGATATTCTTAAATGTATTGATCTTCCATGCATGCATTAGGTAGATCATCTGTGAAACTGTGGCTATTGTGTCCCTGTGGTACTTGTACATAAGCACAAATACTCTGAAATGGAGCTCCATGTGCCAATTCTTGGGTGTTAATCACCAAGTTCGAGACATAAAAACAGAATTTGCAATAGGTGTAGAAAATCAATGGCTCATTAAGCAGGTTCTAATGCATTTCACCAAAAGAGATTTATTTAGGTATTTGTCATCTCCATCATCAGTGTCCACTAAGTACAATGACCTTGAACCCTTCACCTTACACTTTTTCACATTCAGCATAGCATTCTGATGTGAGATTCTAAGTGTTTTTAATATTTGGAAATCTTACCTTACAACCCAGTTTGTATCCCCATATATTTAACTGGAACAATTAAATAGAGTATATGCTTTCCTTATTGTTTGTTTGATTCTTTGTATTGGCTCCCAAAAAACTATTAGCCATACATAGAGAAGCCCTTATAGTAATTAGTGTTGAAATTACTTTAGTTAGAATAAAAGACAAAAGTTTTAATATGTATCCCCAAATACACATTTAGCCAAAATAGGCTGAGGTCCACCTACTGTTTAATTCAACTATTTCCATCACTAGCAAATGTGAGTTTTAAGTCTGAGACGCTTCTCTCTTCTGTGGCAGTGCCAATAATTCACTACCTATATTAGTTTTAACAAATGATTTATTCTGATGAATTTTTCTCTATTTCTGGATATTTTGAAAGTCACATATGCTTATGTGAACAAAATACTTTCAAAATTTCCAACTATAATATTTGTTCATTGTTTAAGTAAATATTAATTTTTTCATTATCATAAAGAATGATTTACCTAAAATGAATATTGAAACATTTTATATATATATAAATAGATGGATGTATTTATAGAGCAAATAAAGCTATCTATGATTTTTATAGTAATTATTACTCAGTACCATTTAAGCAACCTTTTCTCCAATATTCCGAAGATGGCTCTTTTCATTGTTTAATTCAAAATGACTTTTTATAGTGCTAACCTTTTGAAACCTTATACATTCAAAAAAAAGTCCTATGTTTAAAGTTGTGCTTAGAAGTTGGGAGCTGTAATATGTGAATTGTGAAATATACTATTATTCAAGCATTGGAACAATTTATACTTGGTACTATGTAATTACTGTATTTTCCGGCGTATAAGATGACTTTCTAAACCATGCAAATCTTCTCCAAAGTCGGGGGTCGTCTTATATGCTGAGTCGTCTTATATGCCGGAAAATATGGTATTTCTTCATAGTCCTATAGTTATAAATGTCTGCCTGCACACGTGGTTTATTACATGTCTGGTTTTTCTTCATTTCTAGAAGTTAAACTACGAAAGGATGATTGCTGTGGATAATTCAGTGTTTAAATTGTGGCTTGATTACAAACTAAACTTTCAGGAAAGATATTAGCAACATAAAACACGCATTACAGTATGTATTAATTAAAATTATGCTAAGTTATAAATTCTAAATTACTCCTTTTTATGTGGAGTAATGCTGAGGAAAATACTCAGTTGTGTGTACCAAACTGCTCTTTAAAATAATAGTTTTGCATTTCACTTAGCATTTTAGGTGACACTGATGAGTATTATGAGTTTTCAGTGCTATAGCATTTTCTCAAATTTGTTGTACCCAAATCAGTTATCTTTGCCATTTGCAGCATTTTAAAGGTTTGGTTTGCACCAGCTGTGAGACTTCAAGCATAGAGATACAATGCAAACTTCAATGTTGTCTTGAATTGCGTGTTGCTGCTAAAAAAAAAAAAACGTATTTCTGTTAGTGCGTTTATTAAGTCTCTGCTTTAGAAGCAAAGAACAATAAGCCATATTTTTTTAAGTTAAAGAGATTTTGAGCAAGTTCTGCTAATAAATCCTGGGTTTAAAAAGGGTAGAACGTGATATTGCTCTAACGTTGTTTATTCATCTGGAACGTATTAGGATCTTGATTAATAGGAAGACATCTGCAGTTTTACATAAAAAGCAGAGAAGACAATTTGGCAATTGCAAATGGAAATAGAAAATGAAAAGCCAGTATTCTCATTTTTATTATTACCTTTCTAAAATCTGATTATTACTTGAGGAATTATTTCTTTACAAAAAAAAATATTGAATCTAAAACAAAAAAGGTGGTAGTGGACTGATTCAGGGGCCCTGAATACAGCTGAGAGCAGGGAGACATCGAGCCAATTTTAGGTCCTCTCAGAATAAAGCAAACTGAATGTCCTGCTTCCAGCCGCATGATAGGATGTACAGTAGTCTCTTTTTCTACATCCAAATCCCTGCCACCATCTTCTCATCCATTTGTCTCCATCTCCAATCTCTTATCCCTTTTTACTTTGGCACTCCTTCTACTATGTAATTTTTAGAAAGCATTACTACCTTTTCAAAATTTTGCTTAGGGCTGTACATTGCTTGCCATCTACCTCTAGTTTGTGAGGTGAAATAAAAAGAGGGCACGCTATCAGACAAAGAAAAATGTAAGGCAGAAAAGGAAGAATGTATATGATTTTTTATATATAATGAGACTTTTTCCTGTATTGTTTTCTTTATTGGTAAGGAAGGAAATTCTCAGTCCCATATGTCTGTGTGTGTATTTGTAAGAAGGAAAAATCTCCAAGTCAGTGGAAAAATGTGAGTTTAGTTTTCATACGATAAATCTAAAATACTCTGAAATAAGCCTGCAAAAAGTGTGATGGTTGAGAAGGAACCATTTGTACTGCAAATAAGTAATAAAAGAAAATGAATAATCTTGACAAATTCAGTTCTTTTGGAAACTGACTGGGATACCAGTATATTAAGGTGACCAACTTTTTTACAATGAAAAGGAGGACACAAATAAGTTGAAGAAAAAAATATTGTAAATAAAAGAAACATTTTATTCATTGCAACAATAATACAGACAACTTGCATGTGCAAAGTTTGCCAGCCGGGTGTTTTGGCGTGCTCAGCAGCAAGTCCTATTGGCTTTCGAAAGCCAATAGTGGGAGTAGCACAGCTCATGCAAAAGTTGAAAAAACTCCATCAAAAAAAGGTGCCAGAATGCTGTTCTGAGCGTTCTATGAGAAAAAAAAGCCCTGCAGATTAGTCTTCAAATATCGAAAAGGAGGACACTTTTTGAGGGAGGACATAACTTACAAAAAGGAGGACTGTCCTCCCTAAAGGAGGACGGTTGGTCACCTTAAGTATATAAATGTTATTATAAAAATACAAGTTTTCATACTTTAAATATTTAGAAGCTGGGAATTTTAACTGGCTGGAAACATTATCACTTCAATGATAATGTTAACCCATTATCTCTAGCAGTCTGTTGTCTGGTACAGTGTGTAGCAATTCATAATCATGAATTTTTCAGAAAAAAAGCTTATTGTCGCCAAAAATTATTATGAACTTGGAGAAATAATCATTTAAAAGACAAGACTCTGCCCTTACGCCCCATCCCGCATAGTTGATGCTGCGGGGCGCAGGCAGAGGGCGTGGCCGCCCTGTGCTGCTGGGCTGCCTTGGTGATCTGCGGCGGGCCCTGAAGGTGGTGAGTGGTCCTGCAGGCAGGCGGGGTGGGGAACGGGGTGGGGGCGGAACAGGGGGGGCAGTTTTTGGACACTTAGTCTCTGAAAGGTTCGCCATCACTGCTATATGCAAATGTAGCAAATATTGTCTTCTAGTTTATTATTATGTATTTTTTGTTTCTTACTAATTTTTTAAATTGAATTTATTATTTCAGTAAAAATGTCAGTTCAAGCAAAAATCTCACTCGTTTTTCTTTGTGTTCCTCTGTCTCTATATTATGCACATCTTGGTCTGAAGAATAGGGAGGTAAAAAGCAAACTTGTTCACTCCATGGAGGATTGCATTATGGCATGAAAATGAGCACATGTTAAAGGCTACGAAACAAAAGCCAAGTATTCACAAGAATAAAAGTCAGACATGGTCTAAGCTTTCAGAACCATTCCACTCTCTAAATAGCAAAGCCAGTGGCATATCACCAATGACACTATGACGGTTGTGTAATGCCAACACTCTCCTAGGCCCTAAAGGCTGTCAGTCTGTTCTCTATTGCCACAGCAGCTTAAAATTCAAACTGTTAAATAGAATAGATTCTTTTTAAAAAGTGTCTGTTTTTCTGGATATATATTTTAAAAAGCGCCCATAACGATTAATACTGTATAATCAAATTAATTAAATTCTTAGTTTTACTCTTACTTAGTTTAATCATTATGATAATATTTTGTGTCTTTCATTCGAAAAGATCAACAATGAGAACACCTAGCTCCATTGTAATCCTAATGAAGGTGCTGAATAGTGTTCCTCAATCTCTTATTAGCTATTTTTATTTATGTAGTTATTTATTTAGCAAGCATATGGCATGTCATATATGGACTAGCAATATATATTAACATTTTACTTAGATTAGTAAAATACAATAAAATATGAATGTTAAAAGATCTATGTTCAAATACCAATGCTTAGGCCATCTAACTATTAAAGTACAGTATTGTTTATGTTAAGAAAATCAGATACTGGACTGGTTTATGCCCTCATCTTACAGCTGGTGTTATGTTTGCTTATAGGTTTTTGGAATCTTTTACATAATATCTTGACAATGTTCACATATAACAGTAAAACTGGATTGTTAAATAACCCATTGTACTCTTGCTGATGCATTATCATAAAGACATCCATACAGTATCTTAAGTTAGTCCCCAAACAATTGGAGGCCTTTGTACACATTTGGAATTTCACAAACAGACGTGGCCCCTCTTCAAAGATGGTTGTCCTAAAGGCAAATGAGTGGATTTACTTCTCACCTTTTATCTGATCTTCATGGGTGCTTTTACTTCAGCTTACCTTTGTTTGTATTCTGAACAGGAGATCACATTTCCATGCAGAGAACTGGAGTGCAGCCAAACTTAAATTTAACTTCTTTTAAAAAATTAAAGGAATCCTAATCTTAAAATGAATAAATAGAATCAGCTGAGCATGAAGCTTGGCAAATTCTGAAGGAGGAAAGTAGTTTTTTTGGTGGAGCTCAAGTTGATTTACAAAAACAAGAGAATACATATAATAAAAAACGAGAATACAATAACTAATGCCCTATGTGAAAGGCACCCTGAATAATATTAGGCTCTAAAATGCTAACTACATTGTTGTTTTGTAAATCTAGATCTTAAGCCAAAAAAAACTAGATTATGTCTCATTTTTATATGCAAACCAGGCTGTTAGGTGAAAAAGCTACAGTGCTGGGTCCTTCTGTTATCCTGTTTTTTAAAAAATGGGAAATGTTTTTCTGGATCTAAGTGTGCTTTGACACATTAACTATGTAACATAAGAATTATCCTAGCTATGAAGAACCTATTATGAAATTGTTGAACTAGCATACATGAACATTTTCTGGTAATATCAGAAGGTTTCAAAAAACACAATGGGATTTTAAGACATTAGTTTATGAAATGAACTATAGCTTATACCTTTTCATAAAGTTTTCAATTTGGAAGAGGTGCTGCCAGACTTATCCTAATTTTTTGCTCATGATAAGACAGCATTTTTGCTTCCAAAGGATTCTGACCGTTGGCCGTGGCATGCTTCTGCCATTGTCGCTGCTTGCTCCCTGCCTGCAAAGTATTTCTTACTAGGCTTATTTGAACTAGTTCCAGGAACTAAAACAGGTGGCAGCACATGACAGGATGAAGCAAGGTATTTGGAATCCAAATCTGTCGGAAGAAAAAAAAAACACAAAAATCAATGCTTTAGAGGATTCCACCTTTCAAATGTGAGGGCCATGTTTGTGAGAATAAGTGCTTTCTCTTCTGTCCCTGCAATTATTGTCAACTGAGTCGGGCATGGCCTGATCGGGTACAGGCCAAGGGCAAAATTACCTTATTCTCAGCTGTGAGCTTCTCCCTGAGGTGAACTGCCAGAGCCCCTTGCTGGTTGCCTCTAAGGCATGCTCCAAGTCCTGTTTATTTCAGTTGGCCTCTCCTTGCTGACTTTGTGGCCTCCCTCCTTTTGTTTTTGCATCTGCTACCTTTTTGTGTGTGTTTTTCACTCCCTTTTCATCAAACTGGTTGGCAAAATCATCTTTGTGTATGGGGCAGAAATGGCAATCGGAAGGGGCAGACTGTTTGTTCCAACGGCTGTGTTAAACATGAATCTGGAAGGCTATTTCTAATAGGTAATTTGCATAACTTGTGGTTGGTCTAACATTTTAATGTGAATTGTATGAGTTAGCTCCTCAAATATGGTGAGTTTATCAATTGAAATGGCACAAAAGCATAGCAAGGTTAACTGGCTTTGAGCTCAGTTCCTTATTTCTTAACCTCTGTTGTCCGAATTGCAACGTCTGATTTTTCTTTCCAACCTAACGTATTACTGCTTTAAACTGTACAGTTTCTTTCATGGAATGTCAGCAGCAGAAGAGCATTAAAAGTGCTCACTTTTAAAGTTTTAGGTATTATGGTGAACACTATTTTTTAGTAGACAACCGAAAGTAATTTTTCAGGATTTTTATGAGCTTTCTTACATCCCTTGAGGCAACAAGGAACTATAAATCTTTACTACAGTATTCTCACTTCAAATGGGTTTTGTTTTCTTTCAACAAGTGAATTACTTGTTTACTCACATTGCTTTTTTCTTTTAACATTGTTTATCCAATAAGAGGCTACTATGATCATAAATAAATTCCCATGTAAATTTATATGGATTTGAACAGGATTTTAGGATATGAAAAATAGTGCAAATAATACAAAAAAAGTTAGTATTTCTTCACAGTAGCACTGGACTGATATTAAATTTATAAAACTAAGTGCTATTGAATTGATGGATTATCAAAAAATTATAGTTTTAAAATTTAAAACAGCTATGGCTGTACAAGAAAACTGTTTGAATTGAAAAAAATAGTACTTTCAGTATCAATCAGAATTTCAAATATTGATAGTGAAATGTGAACCAGTAATGAAAGTCATACCATGTGAATAGTTTCAGTATATGTTATACTTATGAGTAAATTCATATTTTACTATACTTTTGAGTACAATGTATATAGAATTGCTCTATAGTTGTATACACAAGCCAGCAATTAGGTAGAAATATCAAGTAAGCATCCTTAGGCTTATACTATTCATTGGATTATACTATTATTGGAATGAATTAAAAACCATCAATTACATCAAGCTGCATTTTAAAAATTATTAAACTTTTATTAAATAATTATTAAATTTAATAATTATTAAATTATTAAAATATAATAATTACAGTAGTGATTATTATTTCTTCCTCTTGAAAAGAAATTATCTAAATAAATAATATATATATATATGGATGAACATATCTATGTGTTTGTCAGAGATAAAAATATAACTGTAAAATGGAACAAGTCTTGTTGGAATTTAAGAATAATAATGAAAGGGAAAAATACTAAGTATCTCAAAAATAATACTTTGAAAAGCAAATATCTTTTTCTTGTGACTGCATTTAATGATCATTGTCTTTGAAAAATCTTCCAAGCCTTTCCAGTGTGTACCAATTCTACATGGAAAAAAATGTGAACTGGGAACAGTCAGCATATTAGAAGTATCCATACAAAACTGCTGGGTTGTACTGTTGGCTATCATGCTAGTTAAATAAAATTAAATATGAAGCATAGTATAATTATCAAAGCAAAAATATGTAAAAATATGTTTTCCATTAACAAATATTTAATTACATATTGTCACATTTTTAATAACCTTTAAAAATGCAACTCCTAATTTATAGGAGTTCTTTGTTCCACAGTAATACATAGTAGTACAACCCAATAATTCATATTTATACAGAGAAAATATATGCAGCATATATGGATACATAAATATGAAGTATAAAACCTGAGAACAGAAAATATAGGAGGAAAATTATATATATATATAATTTTTATATATTCTATTTTCGCTACTTTAATTCAAAGAACAATATTTCAATGAGATTTTCATGTATGGGACCTGGAGTTCTTGCACTGCTCTTAGTTATGATATAGCCAAGATACATATGCCCTGTCTCTCTGGTATCTCTGGAGGTTTTCTCTACAATTAATTCCAATGAAAAGGATTTCTTCAGAGCAGAAAGGATAAGGAATTAGCAAATCTGCAGACTGATGAAAAAGTGCATTGTAGAGAAAAAAACAATACCAAGACTCTAAACAATGCAAATAATCACAAAAATACTACTTAAAAAAATTCTCTAGCACCCTGAGAATGGGATAGAAAACCAATAATTCCTTTTTCAGGGAAAGAGAAATTTTGGGAACTAGAAGCAGATTGATTGATTTTACTGGATTTACAAGGCTGCTCAACTCAAACAGTGTGACTCTGGGCTGTGAACACAAAAAAACAAACAAACCGAAAAAGAACCACATGCCATTACAAAAATTACACTATCTAAAAATATGAAATACAGAATACAGAAAAGCAATTGTATTAGTTAATATTTAATTAGCAATAATGTGCAAATGGCCTCCTCACCCAACACTTCAAGAATTCACAAATCCAGCCACTAATTTATGCAAAAAAATCTCTGTGAAAATCTGTTTGGCATTTTTAAGTTGAAATCTAAGCCTTTCCATTGCATAGGAAGTTTCTATGTGTAACAGCTTCTTCCTATTCCACAAGCTCTACACATATTCATAGTGATTCCTTAAGACCATTCAGGATAGGATATCTGCAAGAGGGACCTAAAGGCCTTGGGAATGGACATTAACAGCTGGGAATACTTGACCTCTGATCGTTCAGTCTGGAGGCTAAAGACGCAGCATGGCCTTCTCTAATTTGAAGAGACACTTGTGCAGCAGGCTGAGGCAGAGGCAGTTCTGGAACCAGCGAAATCTGGGGGCTGGACAGGGGACAGATTGTGTCTGCCCTCAGTGTGAAAGGGACTGCCATTCTCGAATTGGCCTTTTTAGCCATACCAGATGCTGCCTTAGGACCTCTTTCCAGAGCACGATACCATAGTCTCTCGAGACTGAAGGATGCCAATGGAATTAAGGATGAAGTTCTTCACATGTTCACCAATATCTTTTCACTAAAACAGAAATGGGATTTATAAACATAGGTTGGCATTGAAAGCACCCCCTTCTGATTGTACATGGCCCACTTATGTCTCAGCAGCCTTGAAGCTGTCAAAGATATGAAAGGAAAGAAAAGATTGCAAAAAACACATAAGGCAAATGTTCCCTCATTCATAGATGTGGTTGTTGACACACACTATTGCATTCTTACAATGGAATTATTTGTCTTCCAGTTTTATATGGTTTTCACTCCTCCAAATTGCTCCTTCAATAATATAAAAAAGCTATTTGAATTTCAGTGACAGATTGGACATAACAGGTTGCAACTATTAGGTCTAATTTTACCATACTGAGAAATAAAATTGCCTAAACATAAACATCGATCACTGATGCAGTAAATTAATTTGTACAGAAAAAGTAGTTTAGTGCAGAACACAGTTAAACATAGAAAATTTTGAAATTACTGCTTTCTGAATTAATTTGTACACTTGTTGTTTGTAATGCAGTGTAATTCCTTTCATGCTCAACTTTATTGTAAATCATAGTTTAAGGCTATAGAAACCTGAAATAAAGTCCCAGTGAATTTCATAGAATGCACTTTTAAATAGATATCAATAGGAGCATGATGTTAAATTTTCAGGAGGGCAAAACTGAAAAAATACATGGCATGGTGGTAAAAAAGGTAAGCATTTTTTTAAGCATCTTTATTTATCTCATTCATAAAATTATTACAACTTTTCTCAAGTATTCCTTTTTCTTCCTCAACAAAATTGTGACAGTTTAATGGTTCCAAGCAATGTTTCACTAACTTATCGATAGTGAGAGAAATACTATGCAATTTAAAAATTTATGATTCTATTAAAGTGAAAGTTTAGAGATGTTGCTGTTTTTTCCTCCCCAAATTGCTATTTTAGATTAACATTTTACATACTATCCTGCTGCTAGAGATGATGATTCTTAAAAATTTAATTGAGATTCAGAAGTGCACATTATGGGTAGTTCAACAATTCTTTTCCTTCTAAAAGCATTTCAGAATTGAAGCAAAGACCAGAAGATGAGAAGTAAAGCATCATACAGCTTTTTAACCATTTCTTCTCCTGCTGTTTTCTAATTTAGAATTACCCCAGCATCTTTTTAAGCAACTAAGGAAGCTATATTTACCTGTGTTAAAAGAGATCAGAAAAAAAACTATACGTAACGTGCATTTTTATTTCAGTTTAGCCAAGAATTATAGGCTATGTACACAGAATAGATGCTCCATTCAGTCATTTAATAGCTACCAGGAATTCTGTGCTGTAGATGGGTGCTATTGCTAATACAGGAGAAACTCAGAGGTTAAGGGTGTACAAAATGTTCTTAACATTAAATGGCTTCAACAGGATATCTTAATGTATTTTCAGTTGATTTTTCCTACATTCCATGATAGGCATTTTCTTTTTAAAAAATTACCTGAGCCAGGAAGATTTGAAGAGTACGTTAACAAATAAGACAAGCAGATACAGATTGGCTTAAGGTAGTTGAGGGATGATAAAGACTGATTCAAACATGAGTTCAAAGATCTGAGAATCATTTTGGAGATAAAATATTCTCTACATACTCGAGCTGTGATTGAATTTTTATATTCTTTGCTATATGAAATCATGTCTGCATATGTCCTTCCTTTTTGATAGGTTATAAAAAATGTACCGTATGTATTGCAGTATGTATATTTTTCTGTCTTTTTCTGTTCTGTTAAACATTTAGATTATTTTATTTGAGTTTTGTAGACAGTTTGCCAAATGTCAAATATATGCACCTTGCATGTGCATTATGAAGAAGTCTCACACCAATAGGGAAGTGTATTTTTGGTATTACTATGCAGTTCATGTCACAGCAGATGGCAGCACTTAGTCAACCTTAACTAATCTTGAAACGGCTAAGCAAGATTAGACTTAGTTAATACTTGGGGGTGAGTCTCTGCCAAGGAAATTCCATACAGAATAGAATGAGAAGTCAAAATTCAGTAGGAGATTCTCTGCAATGAGAAGCCATTGTGTTTGTCAAGAAAAATATATATACAAAAGTCTGTATAAATCATCAGGCGTGAATATCAGCTCAAGAGAGTCTTTCTCTTTGACATGTGCCACATAGCGGGCAAAATGAAGAAGTAAATATCACATGGATTTCAGAAAGACATTAATGCAGACATAATATTGAAACTGTAAATATTTGTCCCCAAGCAGACCGATAAAGTAATGTTTCTCTTAGTCATTTCCTTTCCACTGCTCCCAACTCTAGGCTACGTTGCCCTTTTTCATAGCCACTGAACTCCTCCTACGTTTGCTTGCTTTTTATGTTGTTCATGAGTTATGATATTGAAATGAATCAATTGATACTGTTTCTTATTTGCCAGTTCTCTGTTTGTTCAGGTGAGTAGGCAGGTTACAAAAGTGATGTTTGGGTAGTTTGGGTAATTGGGTAATGGAACGCCTGCAAGAAAACAAGCAAGTTCCAAGAGCACCAAGAGCCCCTCTTACAAAAATATGTTCCATTTTCTTCCATACAGAATTGTTATAGAATTTTTTTTGCTACAAAATTTCCTCCTCTTGTTTTCCCAAAACAAGCCTATGAGATAAGTTAGGTTGAGAGTGAGTGGCCCAAGGTCACACAGCTGGTTTTCATGCCTAAGGAAGGATTAGGACTCTCAGTCTCCCAATTTCTAACCTGGTGCCTTAACCACTAGACCAAATTGGATCATATTACATAATTTAATGGTTTGTGAATGAAAAGGAGAAAAAAAGAAGCTGACTCTTAGTTTATGGCCTAAAGTGAGACACTCAATTTTTCTGTTTTTTGTTTCATCATAAACAGCTAATTCAAAATGATTTTTCTACATTCCAAGCAATTTCCAAGTTTCAGGCAAGAGTGGTAATTTCAATAAAACTAAAACTTCTCCCCGGTATTTTTTTTTTTAAAAAAAACATTTTATGCGAACTGAACAATGCTAGTACAATTTAATTTGATAATCTCTGGTCTACTGTATTTGAGTGCAATAGCTTGCTTCAGCTATAGTGCCTATAAGTGAAATCTTTCTATTTCTTTAAAGCCCTAACAAAATTATTTCTCCAGAGATAAAACTGAGTAATTAGAAGATCATAGAATTATAGAATAAAATTACTGTTGTTTAAAATATAACACAGATGAGTCAAAAATAATCATCCTTTCCTTTTTCTGTGTGATCTAAGTACTGACATATAAAGCGAATGGACCAGTCCTCTGAGTTGTTACCCTCCAAGATGTTGACTGGCATTTTGTTTCAATATAATTGCAGAGCCCAAAGTGGTAAGCATTTAATAGCCAATTGCACCAGAAGCTTGAAGTTATCACCAACATTAAAGGTTCTGACAGATGAGTTCCCTAGATAAATGGCTTCCATGACACAGTTTTGGCATAAAGAGAACCCTTTTTGCTTGGATAAAATAATGTTAAAGTAGCCGCCTTTGTATGGAATCATAAAGATGGAAGAAGCCTGGGTTCTCCATGGACAGCATAGAATCATCCTCAGCTTTCTTATCCTTATTTTTTTTTTACTTTGTTTATGTAATAAAACAAGAGCCATTGTTTTATTAATTCTGATCATACAACACTAATCAGTACCAAGTTGTTCTTAGCTAAATAATCCAGCCTGCGAACATAAGGCAGTCTTTAAAAAGACAAGAGTTAAAAAGAATGTTACATATATGTATGTTATATAGTTACGTTATAAGTATGTATGTTATATACTTTGGTGCTGAATATTCTCTAATAACTAGAGCTAAGACACCTTGCCTCAGAAGATTTTAGACAAGATGCAAATGAAATAAAAAAATCCTTTTCTACTGCTTTTCCTTTTTTCAGCCTATTTGATATACAAAGGCTTCATTTATTAAATTCCACACATTGCTTCCATTCCAAATATGGAAGTTGCTATGTGTTATTTAAGATGCAGCCTTAAACAAAGTAAAGATATTTTCACATTTGTGAAAACATCCCTAATTCCAGCAATCATTTCCAAATGGAATCCATATGTAAGAATAGGAAAATATTGGCTGTGTCTACTAAATTTTAACCATACTGGGAAAGCTTAAATATAGCTAATATTGAAACTAAATTGCAAATATAATACTATTAACGATACAATTATAATACAATCTATTATTATACTGACTTGTACTTAGCACTAGGAAGAAACAATGACACTTCCATTTACCTACAATTAGCTGGATCATAAGATAGAAGCATCAAATGACTATTATTGTCCTTGTTTTCAGAGAATAGAGCTTTCTTTATTGACACATGAATGATATTTTATTTAACATGCACTTTGAGCTCTTACTTTTAATACAGTAATTCTAAGTAAGGGACCAATATTTAACAGAATACTGATAAATGATTTTTTTATTTCATTTCCATTTCTCTTGGCAATGATGGTATTTATTCTTTATTTATGGGAAGTATAGTCTTTCTTTTTGGAACAGATAATTGAAGATTATCTGCTTGCCTCTTCTTGGAAACACATAAAAGATGGGTTATGTCTTTCATTATTAAGGTGACCAAACGTCCTCCTTTAGGGAGGATCCTCCTTTTGTAAGTTCTGTCCTCCCTCAAAAAGTGTCCTCCTTCATGTCCTCCTTTTCGATATTTGAAGACTAATCTGCAGGGCTTTTTTTTTTCCTCATAGAACACTCAGAACGGCATTCCGGCACCTTTTTTTGATGTGTTTTTTTTCAACTTTTGCATGAGCTGTGCTACTCCCATTATTGGCTTTCGAAAGCCAATAGGAATTGCTGCTGAGTGCGCCAAAACACCTGGCTGGCAAACTTTGCACATGCAAGTTGTCTGTATTATTGTTGCAATGAATAAAATGTTTCTTTTATTTATGATATTTTTTTCTTCAATTTATTTGTGTCCTCCTTTTGTAAAAAAGTTGGTCACCTTATCATTATTGTAAACTCGTATTTTTCTATTTTCACAGATCCATATGCAAATTGATACTTATTTTAGTTCTGATAACATGTGTTTTTAAAATAAAACATATGTTTACTTATTGTAAATAAATGTGTAGCTCTCTTCATTACTTATAACATCATAGAAACAATCACTTGGAAACTTATATGACTTTTTTTTCCATATTAATCCTCCTGCCTAATTTATTTTCATTGGAGACCTTGCTTTGTAACTTGTTGCCATAAGCAATCTGTTTGACTTATATGCAGGCTAGAATTGTCCTATCCTTATGACCACAGTTGAGACTGGAATTTGAATGGAATTTGAATTTGAAAGTGATGCAGTTATTAAGTGATTTGTAATGTGACTGGACCTAATTTGCTACCATTTTTACAATGGTTATTAATCTGACTTTCCCACTTGACTTTGCTTGTTGGAAAGGTCTGGCTGGGAGGGTCACAAATTGTGATCAAGTGATTAGGATGCTGCAACTTTTCTAAGCCTGAGCTGATTGCTAAGCATCCAAATTATGATCACATGGTCATGGGAGTGGTGACAGTTATAATTTTAAGGATTGGTCATAAGTAACTTTTCCCAAAGCTGTCTTTTGAACAGTCATTAAACAAATGGTTGTAAGTGAAGAATTACCTGTAGCTCACATACTGGCATTCAGATGAACCTTATCTACATCTCTTCTCTCTCTCCCCCCCCCCCATCTCCTCATCTACACATGTGCTAGATACATTTTGTTTGGCATTGGCATTTAAAATGTTTCCTAAGATCTTGAAAAAAATCTTAGGAAAAAAGAACCATCTGCAGGAGCTTAGACAATGATTATGAATGCAATTGACTGTGTTAAATCATAATTTCTCAAATTTTGTGGTGCTAGGACTGTCTGAAATGATAAATGAATTCATTGGCTCTCCTATAGAAAAAAGATGGTTTCACTGGTTAAGATGGTTAAGGCTGGGCAAGAAATTAATATATCACTTTTAATAATTACATTTTAAACTGAATATTAAACAATGTTATTAACAAAAGCTATTCATTGGAAAGAAATCAAATTCAAAACCATAGTTTTACATAACAAAAAGAAATTTTAATTTTAAGATAGCTACTCTTATTTCACTTTAACCATTATTTTTACATAGAAGTTGGAGAAAATTTTGACTTTCCTGTTGACTTGATCAGGCAGAGTAGGAATGATTACTGATTGCAATCCACTTTGAGTGCCCAAGTTGTTCCAAATTTGCAACTTGTAACCTTATGGGATATGGGGAGGATGAACTGTACTTTGACAAGTATTCATTAGTACATGCCTAATTTTAATTATAATTTTTTAGCCATGTCAAAATTGCTCTAGTTAACGCACTGGGTTAAGCCATAATTATTTAGAACACTTTCTCAATCTTAGCAACTTGAAAAAATGTGGAGGCATGCTAGCTGGGGGATTCGGGAGTTGAAGTCCACATATCTTAAACCTGGTTAAAAAATAGTTGAGAGGCTCTGGTTTAGAAACTAGAATAGATAGTTCATTAAACAACCTACATCAAAATTAAACAAAAGGAAACAAATCATTATGTGCCAGCTGGATATGGGAGTATAGTTAGTAAAAAAGAAAAAAAAATTGACTCTCCTCCCTTGCCTGGATTACGTTTCAGCTTATGTTGTCCAGCCAAGTAGCATTTCAGGATTGCCACTGTCCACGTAGCATGAAGGATAAATGGTAGATGAGTAGGTATTTTCTCTAGTGCTACCTGGGCTGCAAATATACTGGCAATTATAAATGTCAGGAACATACTAGAGTTTTCTGTGTATCTTTCTCCCCATTTTCTCCCCATCCAGGTTTTATCTATCAAATATCTTCTGCAGGATTACCAGTTCACATTGTTGCTAGGTGACTTCACTCAGTGTAGAAGATTTAACATAAGAAACTGTTCTGGATCAGACATGATTAGTCCAGTGTTCTATTCCTATACTAATCAACCCACATCTAATGCCCCTTTACATCTGTATCCTGATTCTAGAGATAATATTTAGCTATCACTAGTAGGTATTTATAGATTTAAACTCCATGAGTTTAACCTAACCTGCCTTTGTTTTAAGCTCATCAAAATGGCGGTTGCTGTTTGAATACTGGAATGTCATCTGGGGAGTATTTATTTATTTGTTTATTTATTTATGTATTTATTTATTTAATATGCCATCTTGATGGTTATTGTATTGAAGCTACAAAAGAATCTATAGAATGCAATGGTCAATTATCCTGAAAAACAAGACAAGCAAAAATTTAACTCATCTGAATTGCCTTGCAAATGTTTAGATATCAAAGTGAACTAAAAATAAATTGAACAAAGGATTGGGTCTCCCCAAAATTATTCAGTTGCATTTCTAGAAGTAATTGGATAGTGTGAAATACATCAGAGGTCTTCAACCTTTCCGGGCTCGAGGACCGGAGGGAAGGAGAGCAGCTTCAAAATTGGTGCATACGGCACTAACAGCGGCATGCGCTGGCACCGTGCGCATGCACGAATGGCTATGCACCCCCCAAGGCAGCTAGCAGCACATGTGTAAGCAGGCTGCAGACACCCACCCTGCGCTAGTGTCTCCGTTCATGCCCACCCGCATGCGCAAATGGGGCTGCGGGCACTGGTGTGAGTGGGGGAAATGCGTGCCCACCTGTGCATGCACTGGCCAGCCATTTCTGCAGTCCACTGGTCAAGAACCTGTAGCCCGGGACCAGGCCGTGGATCATAGGTTCAGAAGCCCTGAGATAGATGATGATGATAATGATGATACTGATAATGACTTGAATTTATTTGATACTTGAATGCGAAACAACTGGTGGCTTGTTGGGTCATCATTTCAGAGATATTTCCTTACCAAATTCCTCAATGGCTTACACAGAGCTGCTAATGTACTTGAAAATTTCTTAAAAATTCAGGGAGATATCCAGAGAAGTATCTGCCTTGAAAGTAGCCCATGTTAAACTGTAGAGGACAGTCAAACATCAGCAATTGACCACAGGAAATGTTTTGTGACATTTTGCATTATGGCATGTATGCTTTATGTTATTTTTAATATCATAAAATGCTTTATAAAATTTACCAAATTTCAATTCCATGTGAGTCATGGGTCCCAGATTTTGGATACATTCTGTAAGTTAGTTTATTTGAGGTACCTTTGCTCAAAAAATGTGCCTATGAGGCACGATTTCACCCAGTTAAAGGTTACAGACATAAGAGTTTTGGTAGTATAAAGATAGATGTTTGCTTGTTTCTTCACTTACAAATATAAATTAAAAGAGTTTTTTCCTGGAAACCTGTTCTTGTCATAAACCAAGCATACTTTCCATTTATAACTTCAGGAACTACTTGTTTGGTACATTATCCTATGTTGTTTTGTTTTTATAGAAATTTACCATAAATGCCGGCGTACAAGGCGACCCGGCGTATAAGACGACCCCCGTCTTTATAGCCGGGCTGCATTCCTAGAACGTCGTCTTATACGCCGGAAACTACCAGTATTTCCGGCGTATAAGACGACTCGGCGTATAAGACGACCCCCGTCTTTGGCGCCGATTTCAGCGCTCGCGGAAGTCGTCTTATACGCCGGCATTTACGGTAGTTTAAAATAAATGTTTCCTTTGACTAATAAAAAGATGGAGTTTTTGCAGACATTTCTTGTATTTATATTGTTATAATTGTTTTAATGAATTTTATCAAATTACTTTTGACTCTATTCTTTTGTAGTTTTGTTGTTTGGTATAAACTCAGAATCTTGGAACAAAATAGCATATAAATCTTTGAAGAAAGCAAATATTAAAATGGATATTCACTATAATCTCTTTTTGTATTATTTGTATCTATAAGTTTCTTGTGTACTTGCTCTTAGATATTTTAATATTTTTAAGGGGAGAAAATACAGTTCATTTTTTAAATATAGCAGCATAAAACGAAGCTCGCTGAAATGCTCTGTATTGTTTAAGCAACAAAAAAAAGGCAAAATGATTGTATGTTTACACAAAGAGTATCTTATTCAGTAAAACTCCTCAGCATAAAAATACTGTGGAAAATGAGCATACTCCCATAATATAGGAAGAATATTTCAAATATTTATGCATGTGTGCATACACACATTTACATCTCTGTAGGTGACTTAGATTTCTTATTTGATGATTCTGGGATATGTACTCCTTTCTTCTCGTAGTGTCCAAACAGAAACTATTAATACAGAATCCTTTTTAAGTTTCTCCCATGAGCGGCCCAACTGTTGTTGCATTTAATTGGAACTCCCAAAGTAGTATTCCAATATTGATAGATTTTTAAAAACATCTTTAAATTATAAATAATTGCTAAAATTCACAGTTCTCTTCTGAAGGCCCGTTATAAAGTATTACTTGTCAAGCAGTTGAATAAGTTATGACACAAATTAGTGAGTTCAAAGTAGGATAGTGGAATAAAAATATAATGGTTATATTATTAAAGTTGTAGTTACATATGCACACTACAGTATGTATCTATACTACATGCAGTGGTGGGCTTCAGCCAGTTCGCACCACTTCGGCAGAACTGGTAGCTAATTTTTCGTTGCCCTGGTCCAGAATGGACTTCTGGAAGCAGCATCCACACAGAAAACTGGTTGTTCACATATTTGAATTCCACCACTGACTACATGTGTGTGTGTTTGATAACAAATGGGACAAATTGTGTAATGATGTTTGCATCTATTAAAAGTGGATTCTGTGACTTTAACGTATTGCAGTGTCTGCATAAAAAGTTATGCACACATTCTGCCTAAACATAATTATGTTTTGGAGCCACTTTGAACTGTGTAGATAATGGATGCTAAGCTTTTCCAATTTATTTGTTGGATAAAATTGTATAATTGTACAATCTATGTGGTCATTAAGAGTTAACAGTTTGATGGAATAAACTGTACAATTGCTATATGTCTTCTTTATTACCAACATATATTGGCTGTTGTTTCCATAAGATCATAATATTCCCATTACCAATATATTCATAGCCAATATTTTATTTCATTATGCATTGTTTTTTTAATTATTTGTACAATTGTTTAATGTAGTTCATGTCATATTTCAAGGTTGTTTTCTACTAATTAGTTATATTAAAATCTTAGTAAAATATACCATCCCTGAAATCTGAAATAAATTTTCAGACTTGAGATGTAGAAAACCCCAGGTGCAGCAGTATTCTTTGCTAAAAGCAGTAAAGCAGCAGAAATCTACCATTTCTCTTATTTATTAACAAAGTTGATGAGATTTATTTGTTCTGTACTTCATAATATTTAATTTTGCATTGCAATTGTGTCAAAAGTGTATACGTGCATGTTTCTGTGTGTATAGTATTGTCCATTTTTGTGTTTGAATAGATATAAATATGTATATAAGTGTAGCATTATGAAATATAGGTATGGCTGTTTTTGTCCCACGGCTAAAATTATTGCTTTGTCAATTCTTTTTCTGTACAATATTTTCTTCAAAAGTAACCATTGTTGTAAATCCTGTGTCTGTTAAGAAACCATACTAGGTTGTACTTGAACATATATCATATTGGCCCTCTTGGGCCTAAGGACAGTTATGGTCTCAAGGATAGGTCCGCTGTTACTCTTAACTAGCCCAGGTAGCAAAAATATATCAGCAAGACCTGCAGTAGGGAAGTGTCTGGCTCTCCAATGTGCTGTATTTTCTGTTTGATCATGTAGTAATCTGGCTGATGTAGGCTGCTTGTTGACTCCTAATTTAAGAAAGTAATATGTGTTTGTTTGATTGTTTTTTGCCAGTACAGTTCAAAGCGGAAATCGAGATATTTGTTCAAGCAGGCTTACACATTTAGACATACTGGTAATCGACTACACTGATTACCTGGTGGGATAATTTAATAAGCAGCACTGGGAATTGTAGAGAGATCTGTCCCTTCCCATCAGCAATTTGAGTGGGTTGAGTTATATATTGTCAGGAAAGGTGTTGCTCAATACTAGCATCCTTAGTGTCAAATCCCTGAATGGTGTACTGATATTTCAACCTGAAAAAATGTTTTATCTTTATTATCATGAAAAAGATTATGCTGACCAGTAATACTTACACATAAATTAGTGGAACTTCATCCCAGGTAAGCAGACAGGAAGCAGTTAAGCGGCCACCAGCTTTCTAATGTGTGTTAACCCAAAATACATCTGTTGTGTCTCCAAGAATAAGCCAAAGAGCAATGCTTGTGCCCTGGGACACAACCCGACCTTTAAAATTTCTGGATTTATAATAATGACAGGAATCATTAGGCTAAAAATGTATTTCCTGTAGTAATCAGCCTGAATGTCTCTGTTATATGGGACTGTTATGCATTAGTTCTGCTGTAGGCACCCGGCTTAGTTATAAGCATCAGATTCTGTGGGTTGAGTTCTTGTTTGTTATTAGAGAAACTTTATTCAGTTTTCTGCTCTTTTGATATACTAACAGAACTGTTGAAAACAAGATCAGACATAGCACCAGGATGGAGAAGGTTATAGTAATTCTAGCATCTTCATCACAAAACATGTTTTGGCAAAGGATCATATAAATTAGCTTGCATATCTCCACTGTCCTCCTTGTTGCATTGCACATATTTAGGAGATCATATGCAGAAAAAGATTGTACATGTTTAAAAAGCCTTTTAGTTGACATGTTCAATAAACTTTTCTATTCCAATTGATGTATTGTTTCTTGTTATGTTCTTCTGGATTTTTAAAGTTATAGGTACTCTTGGGAGAATAAAATTTGTTAAATATAATGGAAATTACTTATGATTTAATGGGCATAGGATTACACAGATTTTTCTGAACCTCTTGCAGTGACAACAGTAATATTCTTCAATTGAGAAGAATGTTTCATCACCTTTGGCATTTCCTGTTTTACTTTTTTATTTCTTTAAAGCATTTCTTCATTCAATTTAATGTGAAATAGCTGGATCATAATCACTTAGTGAGATTTAGTGGTTGAGGAAGCTGAAGTTTAATCTTATTGCTTTACCTTCAGCTATAGATTCAGCTAAGAGGCTTTTCATTTATTGCTTCACTTCTTCACAAGATAAGAGTTGAACTTGACTACTGATGTTTACATAGACACATATTGTTTTCTTGGCATAAATATAAAAGATGATTATCATTGCTCTCTTCTGGGCACTTTCTTGATTTTCAAATAAAGTCCATAGATCCAGGATTCTATGGTATTTCCATCTGAATACTTAACAGGCGTGACTCTGCTTTGCTTTTCAGGATCAACCAATGCCACTGTAATAACAGTGCCCCTCAATTTTGGTAGAGGAAGATTGGAAAGCATTGTGCAGAGGAATAGTTGTTTTAAGAGGAGTTCTATAGCTGCTCCATGGATCCAAAAACAGCTTTTATTCTGTTGATTGGCTGGTTGGTTGGTAATGCATGCTTATCTGAATCAGGAACAATATTATAGCTCTCTTAGGAAGCAGCCTAAGAGTCTTTAAAGGAGAACTTGATTTCTACTTTGAGAAGCAAAGAGATTGACAGTTGGATGTAGCTGAGACCATCACCGAGAATAAGCAAAAGTAATAATTTACCTCTATAACTGTAAGCTTGCAAGCACTAAAGGCACAACTAAAATGAAAATGAAAAAGCACTGCTTAAACCTGTCCCAATAATTTTCACTGTTCAGGCATTTAGTTTTGCTATGAACAGTTAGAAGTAAGATTTTCAAAAGCATTGAAGCCCCTGGATTTAGATCTTTAAGTGTTAAGAGTTTTGATGGTATTTGCCAAATGAAAGACTTGTGTTTGTGTGTGAGAAAGTGTGCTACTTTTCTTCTTGCAAATAAATCCAGCCCAACTCTGTATACGCCATAGGCTTTCTGCTGGTGGCAAGCCACCTTGTTGAGAAACTGTTCTGCTAATTCAGTGAGCAGCACTGGGCATAAGATCACTTTCAAGGCTTCATGGCTTTTGGGGTTGGCGCATGAGTGCTGTCTGCTAGTATCACAGAGGTGCTTTGTGCTTTGATGCCTTTTCCCTTCTACCCCTGTGGAATAACTCCTGGTATTACTTCACTTTTCTGTTAGCAAAGCACTTTCTCCATAAATATGATTGAACAGGTGTTACTTTGCCACTAACTGAGTTTCCAGCTGTCCTCTTGCAACACAGACTGGGCAGAAATCTGTTGTTTGGTCCTATTAGGCAGACGAGAGTGCTCTTAAGTCTGAGACAGAGGTTTTTCTAGCAGGATATGATAGTTCTGGTGCCAGAAGATGGCCAGGAAGGCCTGGCTGGCTAACAAAGGCCATCCTTCAGCAGCTGGGTGTAGTTCCAGCTTTGCATTCCCTTTGGCAGTGGCACAGAGAGTACTGCAGTGTGGCTAGCCAGCAAAATTAGGAAATAAGGACCTCTTTTATTTACACAGGCTGCTGAATCATGGGCATTCCTGTCTATTTGGAGAAAAGTAAAGCAGATCTACTTTCCCCTGCAAACCTCAAGAGTGTTTGGTACTTTCATCTTAGTGTTCGCACACTTGTTTTAATGTGCTTTATGGAAATAGTGAAACTTAGTAAGTAAGAGTGTTGGGATGGGGAGATAACTTTCCCAAACCCCCCAGCCCCTGCTGTTCATTCAGATGTGCATCTTTAAAATAGATTGCATAGGTCAGCTAGCTGAATTCTAGTGATTCTTTTTCAACTGCTCAAACTGAGTCTCGCTTTAAAAGTCAGCGGTTATGAAGTGCCTAGTTTTCCAAATTAAAAATTAACATGGACATATGAAGTGCATCATGATGAAATACAAAATCCTTGCTGGAACACAAAAAAAGCATTTTCACTAAGTAGCACTTAGTGACTGGTAGGATTTAAAAGAAAAAAAGAATGCATGCATGCACACACTTACAAACTATTCAGATGGGAGAATGTATTTTATACCTTTATACCTTTTCTGATGTGATAGCATGCATATGGGTACCAAAACCTCCAACATCCATTTTGATTGTGGGCAGGATGGATAGATAGACAGACAGATATTACCATTGAAATATTCTAATGGGATTTTGGCTCAAAGGAAAACAATGTGAGTAATTTTACTGTACTGAGCATTCTAGGCCTCCCTCCCCCCATATTACCAGAATTGAGGGCAAAATTCTATGAGGAAGGAGACCCATATTTATTTAATGCCATACTGCATCATTCTGTTTCTTTGGAATGAAGTCTTGGAATTGCACCTGCTGTGGCTTCTTCATTCTTTACCTCCTTACTCCAGTTGTAGAAAGAATATGGTAATTTGTAAATGCAGATTTAAGTGGAGAAATGTTTTTAATGGGAAAGTAGCAAACAGAAATGGTTACAACCAAACCCATTTTCTCTCATAACCCCAGTTTCATTTTAATATATTTGTTTTGCTATTTCCATTTTTAATTAAAAGGCTCACCTCTTAAGAATAAAAAAATGAAGATCAAAACAGTTGACCAAGTAACAGTAAATTATTGTTAATAAACAATTCATTATAAACAGAATCTAAAAGCATATGTTTTTATAAGGTTAAAAATTTTCTATAGTAAGAGAAGGCTACTGAAAATCAAAAGCCACCAACAACCTTATTTTAACCCCCCCCCCATTCCAACAGCAGCCAAAATGGAATATAAAAATTTAATTTTGTATAAACATATTGCTAGATTTTCAGACTGGCTGAAATAAAGAATTTGGTGCCAGTCACTTTTTCCCCATTCCATACGCAAACTGGATCTAGGGGATATAATAGGTCTCACAGCAAGAAACTAATTCTTTTTTATATTTGTAGTTGCAGTATCAGCTTCCCAAAGTCTGTAATTTCTTCTCAGTATTTAGAGTAAATGTGGTTGCCATTGCACATTTCTCATGTGTTTTATAATTGATAATTTTATCCTCTTTCTAGAGTCATACTTCTGTTTCACTGGTTATTTGGCTCAATAATGGGCATCAAAAAGATCCCCTTATGCTTTTTGTGTAATTGCAGGACTGTTAAGAACGACTCACTGACCTTCTTTGAGTCCCCTTCACCCCAGGCACATATTTAACAAAGTCAATCCTCTGCGTGGATTTTTCCTTATAGATTTCACCCAATTTGTGTGAGCAGAGTTGTTTTCTCATCCTAATCCCCTCCTGCTTTCCCCAGGAAATTCTTGTTAATTTCCACTCATGCCAAATGGGAAATCTTGCCAGGTATCAATGCAGCAGAGATCCCTTTACAGTGTAGAAAATGTAGAATTTCACTTTTAAAATAGAGTTGCAATAATTAGCTTTCTGCAGTCTTAATATTGTTTTAAGACAATAAGGGTTATTATTCCACTGAATCATTTTGGGCCTGACTCATAAGAATAAGTCAGAGCTGTTTTTGAAGTTCATTAATCTTATCCTCCACCTCTTCCTCCTCCTCCTATTTTCTGCCTAATGTAAAACTTAGAAGGAAGCAAAAGAAATCCTTATTCTTCCAAGGAAAAAAAGGAGATGCCAAAAATACAAGCAAAGCTGCTTTTTGTTATTTATTTCAAACTTAAATTCAACTTTAGAAGTCTGAGGAAAAGAATTACATCATATAAAAATGATCAAACTCTTGCTAAAAAGAAAAAGTGAAATACAGTGTTAGTCCTACGTTCCACATGAAATACCTATTATGTATCTTGACAAATACTCATTTAGCAGTATATCATGTCAGTAAAGGGTGTATTATTGTAACATTTTTTCAAAAATAGTTAGGAATGGTTTGAAAACCTATTTTATATCTGTCAAATCCAGATTTTGCAGGCTTGACATAACTAATAGGTTATGGAAGTAACTGCAAGAATTGTTTATGCTAAATATGAAAGGCAAAGGAAAAATAGATGAAAAGATGAATATTTTAAAAATATGCATTGCTAATTTAGCAGTGCAATCCTAGGCCTGTTTTTTTTTTAAAACAAAAAGTCTAGTTTAATAAGTGGCACTTACTCTTAGGTAAACATACTTAGTATTGTTTAAATGCAAAATCGACAAAAACGTGAGAAATGGAGTAAAAAACCCCAAATATTTAAATAAGCCAATCTATTTACATGATTCCATTTTTCCCCCAAAAGGGGGCACATGAGTGTATGTCTGTTAAATTTAATCAGTTTTTGGTAATAAAAATCTAGAATATCCCAAATAATATCAGTAAACTGAATCAGTTATATTTTGAAGCCCATGTGGATTGTACTTGCTCATCACAGAACATGAGTTCTGTTCCTTGGAAACTTTCTCTTCGGGCTGTAATGCTTTATAGATAACAGAACTGAGAAAGAGTATGTTTTTGTGGGTAGAACCATGCCAAAAGGGCAGGGACAACATGAAAGGACTGAATTCTCCAGAGAAGAAATCCACATTTAGGAGTGTCTGTAGTTAAAGAAGTCAATGCGATTAAATCCTTATCCAACCTATCACTACAAAGTATATAAAATTTATCTTTGTATTTGATAATGGCTGCTGAGACAGTTGATATGCTTTTATCATAATTTATTCCCTCTTTAGAAGAATGGCAAATTAAGCTGTGGGAATTTCATCAATGTCAAAAACAACTTCATATTTGAAAAACAACTTTGTCAAAGAATTCCACTCAACTATTTATTGATTATGATGATATATTTGGAGTTTTAGTGCATCCAAAGTTTGTATATCTCTTAACATAAGGATTTGATGAACAAGTAGTCCTCCAATGATTACTGTAATAGTGCTTGTCTATTATGGTTGTTAGTCATGATGACTTTTAGATGAAGCATTCATGTGATTGCTTCATGATCCCACCCCAACCTTGCTTTTCCCGATGTGGTCTTTAAAAGAATACATGGGTTGTTAAGCAGAACACGGGTTGCCTCAGGGGCCACAGGGGAGGGTCTGGGAGGCCTTGTGCAACCCTTAGGCACCTATATTCCACTTCCTGCCTCTTTGATTTCTCTGCAGGCATTGGCTTTCTTCCTACCCCATTGGGTCCTATACCTTCCTCCTCACCCTACATCACCTATTGCACACTTACCACTTACCTCTGGAGCTCAAGATAGGAAAGGGGAGAAAGCCATTCTATTCCTGGGCTGCCTGGTACAAATCTGGAAGCGCCTGCCATTTTGATGCATTGAATTCTGGGTGATTTGAAAATGGAAGCCAGTTTCATAATTGTGCCACACAAACTAGAACAACTTGCTCTGCTTTCTAGAGCTTCCCAGAACTCAAATTAGAGAGCCAGAGCAGCTGAAATTTTGTGGGCATCTGCATTAAATGTGGGCACTCTGAAAAATAACAACTGCTACAGTACCAGTACTGTTCCACGTGGCCCAAGTGTTCCTATCTGTTCTGGAAGGTCCATAACAGCAGTCCAAAGCTTCCCGGAATTCACATTAAGGAAGCAGCTGCATTGCATTGTGAATGTTCTGAAAATGGCAACTTCTTCTGGGATCATGTCATGTGGTTCAGGAAGAGAGTGGATTATCCCCTTCCCTAGCCCAAGTTCTGGAGATCTTTGAAAAGTAAGTGAGGAGAAGTGTGTGGAACCAAGTGAGTTGGAAAGCAAGTGCAAGGCTGGTGGGGACTTGGTGGGGGCCGATGAAGGAGAGATAGGCAGAGGGTGCTACAGCATCCCTACAATTGATCATAAGGATGAACAACTGCCTGTGCACTGCAACAACTGTAACTTTGGAAATGGAGCTTTTGGAAGATCCACCATAACTTTGAATGGTCACTAATCAACTGGTTTTAAGTTGAGAACTACCTTTGTTAGCTTCTGCTTGAATCATTAAATAAGAATAAATTTTATAGGAATGTTTGTTAATAGTTCATTGTGACCAACGATTCATATTATCTAACCACTGTAGTTAATTATGGAATATTGACAACCTCTGTAATAGTTGTGAAATCTCAAATATATAATATGATATATATATATATATACATATATACACACACACACACATACATACACACACATATACATACATACATATATGTGTGTGTGTGTGTGTGTGTGTATATATATACACACACACACACACACACACACACACACATACATATATTATTAAGAATATTAAAAACAAAACAGTGATTCCTGGGTAGACTCATATTAAACAATAAAATATACGAACACCAGGAAGTTATAAAACTATAAAAAGTTTTAATAAAACCAGAATAAAACCAAGCTTTCGCTGGCATTATGGACAAGGCGCAATATATTGGTAAGGCATTGTGCCTGCTCAATGATACTACAGCTTATAGAATGGTAGACGGTGACCTCATGACGGCCCTTAAAAACCATACTAATAAATTACTTAACAACCTCAAACGCAGTAAGAGGCTTGATGAGGTTACTCTTAGAAAGCTGCGCCCTAGCGACACCGCAATGGCCAGATTTTATGGCCTTCCTAAGGTCCATAAGGAGGGGGTCCCCCTTCGCCCGATTGTAGCATTTAGGGACACTCCGACCTCAGGCCTTGCCAAATGGCTGAGTAATCGCATCAACCATTTGGTTGAGGGTGGTTCCACTACTGTCAAATCTGCTGAGGATTTCCTTGACAGGATCAGGTCTTTGAGGATAGAGGATGATGAGGTGATGATATCTTTTGATGTCGTCTCCCTCTTCACCTCTATCCCACAAGATCTGGCCATCAAGACGATAAAAGACCTTCTCGAGAAAAAAGGTTTAGGTCACCAGCAGGACCACCTTCGGCCTCAGGACCTCATAAATCTATTAGAAGTATGTTTAAAAACATACTTCACATTCCAGGGCACTACCTTTGAGCAGGTTAAGGGCACCCCCATGGGGTCACCAATATCCAGCATCATAGCAGAGGCAGTGCTGCAGCAATTGGAGCATGTAGCGATGACCCAGTGTTGTCCTAAATTCTGGGCTCTCTACGTAGACGATACATTTGTCATCATCAAGAGGAGCCAAAAAGCTGGCTTTGTGGGCATACTCAATTCGGTGTGCGTGGATCTGCAGTTTACGGAAGAGGAAGAGCACCAGGGTGACTTGGCATTTCTTGATGTCCTGGTCCACCGCCAACCTAATGGAACCCTGAAGACCAGGGTCTACCGCAAGTCCACGCACACAGATAGAATTCTACACTATGATAGCAACCATCCAGTGGCCCACAAGGCCAGCTGTATTAGAACACTCTTCAAGAGAGTAGGCTCCCACTGCAGCACTGCCAAGGCTAGGACGGAAGAAAAGAAGCACCTTTTTAAGGTGTGCAGGCACAATGGTTACCCTATGAAGTTCATCAGGCGCCATGGACTATCATCCAGACCCTCCCTCCCCATCAGGTCCCATACAGAAGAACATACATCACAGAGACTTCGTATCACTCTCCCGTATATTAACACCGTCTCAGAAGCCACGGCTAGGATATTGGCACCCTATGATGTGAGGGTGGCACATAACCCCAACCAGACACTGCGATCTAAGGTGATGAGATTGAAAGATCCACTCCCCACCATAGAGAAGTCCAATGTCATTTACAGGATCAACTGTGAAGGTTGCTCTGCTAATTACGTGGGGGAGACCTCCAAACGTGTCAAAACTAGAATTCACGAGCATAAGTTGGCGGTAAGGAGAGGCGACCAGTATTCCCAAATCGGGGCGCATATGCTAGAATCTGGGCATAGGTTCGATTTTAGCAACGTGCAGGTGATGGCCAGTGACAGCACGAAGGGGGGCCGGCTCCTTAAAGAGGCGTGGCTCTCTAACGAAGAATCCATCAACAGACATGTGGACCTATGCCCAGCACATGTAATATTAAGAGCATGGGCAATGCGTGACCGTCCCTCCAGAGAAAAACGATGTAACATTACGTGCCTTCGGCAAAGAGGGTTGACGGAGGAGACGGGCCTTGGAAACACCCAGACAGGGAATAACCAGCAGCAGAGTAACTCTCCACCTGCTGAAACATATGCCCCTCCCTCGTGGATACAGGAGTGGATTGACAACCAAGAGCCAAGTGCCGATGAATTGAGGGTCTCCCCGGGAACAGCGAGGAGTTTGACAAAAAAGCGATCTGGTATAGACTTTGGGTTATTAAACAATCATGATTCGAAGGATTGGAGTGCCATGTGTAATTCCACCGGCGATCCTGCATCTAACTTTATTAATGACATTTCCCATTTGAATTGTTATTGCTTTGGGAACGCAGGAGAACAACGGGGAAATGAGAAGCCTGTTCGCTATAATCTTAGAGCTTCCACACGCTCCTACAGACATTTGAGAGGTACGACTCCCCGTAGGAATGCACAAGGAGATGCAAGTCACGACTGTAAGGATTCCGCCCCTCTCCTTTTAAGGAAGATTGCATACCCCCAAGTAATGAGTGAATACACGAACAACAGTGAAGGGACAGCTCCCTCGGAAAAAGGGGTCAGCAATCAATTTGTGGGTGCCACGAATTCTGGAGAGGGTGTTAAAATCACCCCCATTGAAGAGAAAATAGAAAGGGGAGTTAATAAAGTGATACGAAGGATCGGGAAACAGGATGATGTAAACACAATGGAATCATGGGCTACAGAGACAAACAATGAGGGTATAGTTTTGAAAGAGGATCGTAAACAGAGAAACAGGGGGAGGAGAAGAGAAATAGAGAGTACCAAGAAGGAGGATGAGGTGAATAAACAACATAAACACAGACAGTGCACATCTAATTACGTGGAATTAAGGAGTCCCCCCGACTTACAGTTATGCAAAGAAGGGAGGAAGAGCTGCGGTACCAGCACAAGTAAGGAAAGTGAGGAAATTACAGCTTGCAACACAGAAACTACGATCAAAACGCAGGTGGATTGGCTGGGACCCATGACGAGGTCAAGAAGCCAGGCGCAAAGAACGCCACACTTATAAATAGCTTCTCCCATCGACTGGAGACTACCCTGATGATGCTGGCAGATGCCAGCGAAAGCTTGGTTTTATTCTGGTTTTATTAAAACTTTTTATACACTAAAATAAAACATAATACTAAGAAAAGTAACAACCACCCACCCTTTTTATGGACAATATATGTAAAAGGGAGGGGTTCTGATCACAGGATTGCAGCTGCCCTATTGATTTTGTAATACATGCTCATGCACATACAGAGACATTCTTTGCCATTTGCACGGAGGTTTCCATATTCTTCTAGTTAAGTTATGCTTGGAGCAAATAAAAATTCCAGGGAAGAACTATTTCAAACTAGTCCTTTTCCAGTCCTTTTCTGAAAAGAGAAAGAAATCAGAACATTAAAAAATGGAATCATTTATTCAGTATGTTAAATGAAAAGTACCAGGCATCTGGAGGAGTATTGGATTAGTATTATATATACAAAATCTTTCTCTGTATATGTAGCTGAGAGAGGCAGATGTATGTATTTTTCCATACTAACATTTACATTGTTATTTCCTATGTTTTTTCTTTTTAAATTAAGAGATAATGTAGCCTCGTGTTCTTAAAATTGGGCAACATATTTTATGGACAGTTTATATTTAAAGTACCACCAAAGAAAATGTATCTGTTTTTTATGGAGTTCTGGTGCCCCAAACAATAACCATAGTGGTTCTTGTCCAAATGTTTATAAAACCTCCGGAGTTCTTTGTGGGCTTGTTCCATTATTGTTTATTTTTTTGACTACTGTATATTGTCCTCCAAAATTTTCATATTCCCTCAAAAATGTTTCTGCCCACAACTTTACTTAGTACCTGACACTGATGTCACTATCTTTCATTGCAAATAAAGCAGAAACACATGCACAAATGAAATAAACTATTTTTCTCTGCTTCATTTATATTCACATGTATTGGATTTTAAATTGAATCTTCCTCCAGGTATTTGTTTTCTGTAGAGTTCCAGACATTGTTTATGGAATAGTTTAGAGATTCTGTCAGGAATCAGACATATTTTAAGGAAAGCTTTTTCAGAGTACTAAAGAAGAAGATAGAAACTGTTGAGAGCTTAACTTGAGTTAAAAGTATTGTTGCAGTGGGCAAAGATCCAGGAATGGGGTTGATTGTTTTTTCAGAGTTAGTTGGCTGCTGTCTGGCATTGATAATGAGATGGTGGTGTTGTCGGTTTTGAGATGCAGGAAAGGGACAAATCCTCATCTGTTTCCTGTGGATAAACAAAAGGTTCAGAATTGAGTAAAATGTTATTACTTTAAAGAAAGCAGTGTTGGAATGTTTCTATAAGCTGAAATGGCAATTTGTATTAAGAGAACGTAGGTTTTTATGGAAATTAGTATTGTAGTCCTCGTTTATGAATTGTTTTCTCCAGTATTTGGACAGTCTTTCTTCTTTTCCTTTTAGTCAATGAACACTTTAAGAAAACATTGATAATATTACCTATCAAATACAATAAAATATGTGATGTTATTTCAGCTATGAGGTGTTTTTTTATATATACAAGCATTTTTACACCACTTATAATCAGGAGACTTGGCTGATTGATTGATGTGCCATAAAATCAATAGAGAAAACCTTATAATAAAGCAGAAAAGAGAAACAACTGGCTCAATGGACAAAATTCTACAAGATCCTCAACAGTCACTCTAATCCAAGGCTTGGGGAAAAAAAGCGTTTTCTTAATTACCTTTCAAATTAAAGTGGGGTAGGAACCGTACATATCACTGGGGAATGTTGTTCCAGAAGACAGGTGTAGTGATAGAAAAGGCCCATCTCCTGAGTCTCATGACATACAAGATAATGCACAAGCCAAAATGTATCTGATAGCTTGCGGTTTTTTTTTTTTTAAATCCAGTAATTTTGTGTGGGGGGGGAAACTTTACTGATACATTGAGCTGCAAGTAGCTGTAATTCAAACTTTAAAACAAAGTTCAAGTTATGAGCCGAGGTGGCGCAGCAGTTAGAGTGCAGTACTGCAGGCCACTTTAGCTGACTGTGTTCAGCAGGTCAGCGGTTCAAATCTCACCGGCTCAAGGTTGACTCAGCCTTCCATCCTTCCGGGGTAGGTAAAATGAGGACCCAGATTGTTGGGGGCAATGTAAATATATATATTTATACAATAAGCAATGTGTGTGTGTGTGTGTGTATATATATATATATATATATATATATATATATATATATATAATATATATATATATATATATATATATATAGGTTTTCGCAGGTATTTGTATGTAGGTCTTTGGTTGTTCGGGTTTTCTCCCGCGTAAAATTGGAAGTGTCTTGGCGACGTTTCGACGAAGTCCCATTCGTCATCTTCAGGCTGGTGTTTTCAGCTTCGTGCTTTGAGCAGCAATGTGCTCAATGTGCTCAAAGCACGAAGCTGAAAACACCAGCCTGAAGATGACGAATGGGACTTCGTCGAAACGTCGCCAAGTCACTTCCAATTTTACGCGGGAGAAAACCCGAACAACCAAAGACCTATATATATATATATATATATATATATATATATATATATACACATATACATACACACAACACACACACACACACATATATATATATACATATATATATATATACACACACACACACACACACACATTGCTTATTGGTGTACACCGCTTAGAGAGTGCTTGCACTTAAAGCGGTATATAAGTTTCATAAATAAATAAATAATAATAATAAATAATACTGTGCCATTCATTTTAATAACTATAGCACTTAGAGTTATATACTGCCCCATAATTCATTACAGTACTTTCTGGGTAGTTTACAGTGACAGCATATTGCTTCCAACAATCTGGTTCCTCATTTTACCGACCTCAGAAAATCAACCTGGTCAGGATCGAACTTCAGACTATGGGCAGAATTAGCCTACAATACTACTAGGGCTCAATTTAATGTAGCAAATTGAATCTTAAACTTTGAGATAAATTGTCTTTAAATCCGTAGTTGGGAACAATCTTATCTTTATTAAGAAATTGGTTCAAGACATCATAGAATATGGTGTTAAGTATTGTTCTGTTTGTGAGTAGTTCCACAAACATCTCTGGTACAAGTGTACAATATTCTGCTAGCATAGCAGAGGTAAGGTAAGGACCTTACCAGAATGATCCTTCTGGCAGCATTCAGCAAAACAAGCCACAAGCTATAAAACTCTTCAGAAATTCTGCAGTCGGTGGGAAGTAAAATTCAACACTAGACTTCTATTTGATCACATCAACTGGAAAGACCAATGACTATGGCATTTATTCTATAGTTTAAGTCTGAATTCCATAAATGACTTAGCATAATGGCTAAATAGTTGAAGTTAACTAACTGATTTGTGTTCTTGCTTGTGTTTTCTTTTGTTACTTATAAATCTTTCAGCTTTTATCATAATAATTTATCATTTGTTCCTGTTTCCCAGGGTTTTTTTCAAGTTGCTTTGTCTATGATCATCTAAATGTTCGACTCTGTTTTATTAAGGAAGTTAAGCCACTGTGGTTTTTTGCAGAAAGGAAGAAATGGTGGGCAACCTCTTGAACTTTAAAAGTACAAAACACACAGAAGAATTACGCTTTTGTGCAATTCACTCTTTTCACTTAACCTGAGCTGACTCCATAAATCTAATACCTATTCATTTATTATTAGACATACATTCATTATGTTGCTTCTTAGTAACTACAAAATTGTTTGAACACAAATACTGCAGCCTGCTTCAGAAGTACCTTTTAAGAAAGGCCTAGACAGCCTGGAAAAGGCGCTCAAAGAAAGTCAATTTTTTATGTATACACAAGAAGAGGAGAAAATTCACTGTTTTCTTACCTGTGTGTCTTGAAACCTCTCACAGTGCTATATATTTTTAAAATGCTGCAGACCAGATAGTTGTCCTATTCCAGTCTAATGTAGAGTAGGAGAAAGAGTTGATGACCTGGTGCTTCCAGATATTACTATCCATAATACCTGCTTGTAATCTATTGTATCTGGATTTTATGGGAGTTCTAATTCAAAATATATGGTGGGCACTAGGCTACCTTTCTGTATTGTAAACTGCTAGGACTTCAAGATAAGTTTCCTTTTATTTCTTCTTCCTTTCCTGTCAAGCACAAGAAATTGGGAGCCAGGGTTAGGTCCAAAATGAGTACAAGTTTATTCAAAGTTACCTCTAAACAAGAATATGGACATATGGAAATTTAGGAAATTGGCAGTAGATAAGAGTCAATGGAATTCAAGCAAGGATGGATTTAGACTACTTGTGGGTGCGAGGGGACTCCAAACTGATGACCACTTAACCCCTCCCTTGGGCTCGGCCTAGTAAATCTCCTACATTTCCCTTTCAAATGATTCATTTTCTTTAAGATCCCAGAGTGCTGAAAGTAATTGCTCCTTCTGATCATTTTCAAGTTTTCAACCTTTCCTCCTTTTATATATATAAAAGGCACAGACTTGTATCTGTACCTGTTTGGGCTGCCTTTTGTATAAAAAAAACCCATTACATTTTGATATGGGTCCATTTCATTTAAAAATAATTTAAATTATGATAATTATGAAGACTTTTGATTTTTGATGCTCAAAGAAATGTTTGATGAAGTAGTATTTGTTTTCCAACTTTGAAGTAATATTTAGCAGTATGCTTGCTGATGTTGCTATCTATACATCAAAATTGCTGTACCATGGTTTGCTGTTCCAAACCATGTTGCATTCAAAACTAATTCCTATGTGTCTCTTTGAAGCCTAGGAAATTCAATAAACTCTTTTACAATTAAGAGTTTTACACCTAAATTAACTTCATTTTTAAATATATATCTATTTTTTATACAATGAACTTTTCATATACTATCATGTTTTACAAATTATTTCTTAGAGAATATAAAAGAAACTTTAAATATTCTAAAATCTGCATTTTAATAAAGTTGACTATATATAATATACCTTAAGTAACTGAATGATAAAAAAATAAAGAAGAGACTCTTTATAATTATTCTCAGCTTTATAATCTTGATTTAAAATAGTAGTGTATAAGATGCAAATGGATAAGGGAGGGAAAATGTAACACATCCATGTTATGCAGCATTACATCTTTATCAATTAATCCTCTGATTAAATGCACATGTACTGATGTTAAACATTGTCTGAACAAGAAACCTTTAAACATGTTTCCCTTTCCTTCCCCCTTTCTTCCTTTTTCAGATGGAGTAGATATTGAAGATGATCCTTCCTGCTCATGGCCAGCTTCTTCACCCTCTAGTAAAGATCAGACTTCCCCAAGCCATGGAGATGGTTGTGACTTTGGTGAAGAAGAAGGTGGCCCAGGATTGCCCTACCCATGCCAGTTTTGTGACAAGTCTTTTAGCCGCCTCAGCTATTTAAAGCATCACGAGCAAAGTCACAGCGACAAGCTCCCTTTCAAGTGCACCTATTGCAGCCGCCTCTTCAAACATAAGCGGAGCCGAGATCGCCATATTAAACTTCACACAGGAGATAAGAAGTACCACTGTAGCGAATGTGATGCAGCATTTTCAAGAAGTGATCACCTTAAAATTCATTTGAAGACTCATACCTCTAACAAGCCATATAAGTGTGCCATTTGCCGACGTGGATTTCTCTCCTCTAGTTCACTTCATGGACACATGCAAGTTCATGAGAGGAACAAAGATAGTTCTCAATCTGCCTCCCGGATGGAGGAATGGAAAATGAAGGACACTCAGAAATGCAGTCAGTGTGAAGAAGGTTTCGATTTTCCAGAAGATCTTCAGAAACACATAGCAGAATGCCACCCAGAGTGTTCCCCAAATGAAGACCGAGCTGCTCTTCAGTGTGTTTACTGTCACGAACTCTTTATAGAGGAAAGTTCACTAGTAAATCACATGGAACAGGCTCATAATGGAGTGGAAAAAAAACATATGTGCAGTATTTGCTCAGAGAACTTCCATACTGTCGAAGAGCTATATAGCCACATGGATAGTCACCAGCAGCCAGAATCATGCAACCATAGTAACAGTCCCTCTTTAGTGACAGTTGGTTACACCTCAGTCTCTAGCACTACTCCAGATTCAAATCTCTCAGTAGACAGTTCAACTATGGTTGAAGCGGTTCCCCCAATCACAAAAGGACGTGGAAGAAAACGGACAGCCCAGCAGGTGGCAGATATCACTGGGGCTTCAAATAAACAAGCCAAGGTTGCTTATAGTTGCATTTATTGCAACAAGCAGTTATTTTCAAGCCTTGCAGTACTGCAAATACATTTGAAAACTATGCATTTAGATAAACCTGAACAAGCCCATATTTGTCAGTATTGTTTAGAAGTGTTACCTTCACTTTACAACCTAAATGAGCATCTGAAACAAATACATGAAGCACCAGATCCTGCACTGATAGTTTCTACCATGCCTGCTATGATCTACCAGTGTAACTTCTGTTCAGAAGTTTTCAACGACCTCAACTCCCTTCAGGAACATATTCGATGTACTCATGGATTTGGAAATCCAGCTGCTAAAGACAGTAATGCATTCTTTTGTCCTCATTGTTATATGGGATTTCTTACTGATTCTTCTTTGGAAGAGCATATTAGACAAGTCCATTGTGATCTTAGCAGTTCTCGTTTTGGTTCTCCTGTGTTAGGTACCCCTAAAGACCCTGTTGTTGAAGTATATTCTTGCTCTTACTGCACAAATTCTCCAATATTTAATAGTGTTCTTAAACTGAATAAGCATATAAAGGAGAATCATAAGAACATTCCATTAGCATTAAATTACATCCATAATGGGAAGAAATCTAGAGCCATGAGTCCTTTATCTCCAGTTACTATAGAACAGGCATCATTAAAGATGATGCAGGCTGTTGGTGGTGCTCCTCAGCGCCCTGCTGGTGAGTACATCTGCAATCAGTGTGGTGCTAAATACACCTCTCTGGACGGTTTTCAGACTCATTTAAAAACACACCTTGACACTGTCCTGCCCAAATTGACTTGCCCTCAGTGCAATAAGGAGTTTCCAAACCAGGAGTCCCTGTTGAAGCATGTGACCATCCATTTCATGATAACCTCCACATACTACATCTGTGAAAGCTGCGATAAACAGTTTACTTCAGTGGATGATTTGCAAAAGCACTTGCTTGACATGCACACCTTTGTGTTTTTCCGTTGTACATTGTGTCAAGAGGTCTTTGATTCAAAAGTTTCCATTCAGCTTCATCTGGCTGTGAAACATAGCAATGAGAAGAAGGTGTATAGGTGTACATCTTGCAACTGGGATTTCCGTAATGAGACAGACTTGCAGCTCCATGTTAAGCACAATCATCTGGAGAATCAAGGCAAAGTACACAAGTGTATTTTTTGTGGTGAGTCTTTTGGTACTGAAGTGGAACTCCAGTGCCACATCACAACACACAGCAAAAAATACAACTGCAAGTTCTGCAGCAAAGCATTTCATGCTATCATATTGCTGGAAAAACACTTGAGGGAGAAACATTGCGTTTTTGAAACAAAAACTCCCAATTGTGGAACCAATGGAGCATCTGAACCAGTTCAGAAGGAAGAAGTAGAGCTACAGACATTGCTGACAAACAGCCAGGAATCACACAACAGCCATGATGGAAGTGAAGAAGATGTTGATACATCTGAACCAATGTATGGTTGTGACATTTGTGGAGCAGCCTACACAATGGAGTCTCTCTTGCAAAACCACCAACTTCGGGATCACAATATCCGACCTGGGGAAAGTGCCATAATAAAGAAAAAGGCAGAGCTCATAAAAGGGAACTACAAATGTAATGTGTGCTCACGAACATTTTTCTCTGAAAATGGGCTTCGTGAACATATGCAGACACATTTGGGTCCAGTGAAACACTATATGTGCCCAATATGTGGTGAGAGATTCCCTTCACTTCTGACTCTCACTGAACATAAGGTCACGCACAGTAAGAGCCTTGATACAGGAAACTGCAGGATTTGCAAAATGCCACTCCAGAGTGAGGAAGAATTCTTAGAGCATTGTCAGATGCATCCTGACTTGCGAAACTCCTTAACAGGATTCCGATGTGTGGTTTGCATGCAGACAGTGACTTCTACTTTGGAGCTGAAGATCCATGGGACGTTCCACATGCAAAAGACGGGCACCAGTGCCGCAGTGCAGTCTACAGGGCGCATACAGCATCTTCAGAAATTGTATAAATGTGCTTCTTGCCTGAAAGAATTTCGCTCAAAACAGGACTTGGTAAAACTTGACATTAATGGCTTACCATATGGTCTGTGTGCTGCTTGTGTTAATCTCAGCAAAAGTAGTAGCCCTGGTATCAACATACCTTCAAGCAGTAATAGGCAAGGCATGGGCCAGAATGAGAACCTGAGTTCCACTGAGAACAAAAGCAAAGGAGGACTGAAGACTCGATGTTCAAGTTGCAATGTCAAATTCGAATCAGAAAGTGAACTTCAGAATCACATCCAGTCAGTCCATAGAGAACTCGTTCCAGACAGCAATAATACACATTTGAAAACACCACAAGTATCACCAATGCCCAGAATCAGTCCATCACAATCAGAAGAGGTAATTCCTCCCTCCCTTCCTCCCTCTCTCTCTCCCTCCCTCCACTCTCTCCCCCCCTCCCTCCCTCTCTTTCCTGCTCTTGCTCTCTCCCCCCCCCCTTTGGTAAAAATATATATGATCACCTTTTTTCTTCCTTCATTTTTTTTCTTTTTTGCTAGTTGTTTACCAAGATATACTTAGCCCGAATATGTATTGTATCTTCCCTAGCCATTAGCTAGCTAGCAATTACTTGCTTTTTGATAAGTCTTGAATGGCACAGAGTAGGACTAATTCCAGTCTCCCTAGGATATTGTCTTCTTTATCACTGAAGAGAATAATCTTTCTGCCAGCACAACTGAGAGCTGGAATCTTAACTGAGGTTCATTTTGAGTTGGAATCCCTAGCTCTGAGTTATGCTTACGGCACAGAGTGTTAATGACATAAAAGTAAACTACACTAAGCCAAAGCATTGGCATGCAGAGCACTGTTTTTTGAAAATATTTGTGAGCAACAGAGCAGGAGGGCTATTTTTGTAAATTATGTTGTTGACATTAATTTTTCCCTGTCTTGCTCTACTTTGATTAAAAAGAAACGCCACAGTGCAACACCTACTTTTGCTAAAGGGTAAATTAGTCTTTTTATTATAATTCAATCTGTGTGTGTTTGTATATATGTTTGTGTGTGTGTATTTGGGCTGTACTGATAGAATTTGACATAATATTATACTAAGCATTGGATGATTAACATTTCTTGCAGAATAATCTGTAACAAAAAAATTTACAAATCTGGGGATCCCATGGGGAAGTAATAAGATCACACACTTATTCCAGATTAATTAATTTGCAATAAATGCTGTGGCCTTTTTCTATTATCATAATCACTAACACAAATTAGAATTGCCAAAGGGGCATTCCCAAGCATACTTAAATGTACATTATTTAGCCTTTAACTTGCTTTAACTTTCCTTTTGTTTACCAGGGGCAGGAAACATATGGCCTGTGGACTATACCCAGTCATTTTGAGTCTTGCTCCATGAATCTCCTCCCCCTCCCACTCTACCCATGCATACCTATCCAGCTGAGAGCCTTCACGATGATAACTGTAGGGGAAAATAAGATGCAGTCACAGCCAGGAAAAACACCATGATAGACATTGTATTGTCTAAATTTGGCTTACACGTAGTTTTATTTTTCAACTCTTCTAAAGCATTTAGACAGGAGCTTACTTAGAACAGTCTATTTTTAATTATACTAATTTCTTTAACTCTCCAATAAGATTTTAAGCACTCTGCTAAGGTATACAAATATTATGGAATAGTGGGAAATGGTTTCCTTTTACCATCTCTGTGCTTGATTACAAACAAGGAGTTTAATCATAGAAGATGCTTGATGGAAATAAAGGGTGTAGGATTGCCAGCTCTGTAGAACATAGTGACTGTCCAAAGTAGACTATATTTTCAGGCAGGACACACATTGCTTGATGACGTACAAATGTGCCTGTGTCAGAAGGGTACTTTAACAATTAAAAATGATTTATTTCTGTGCTTGTATTTATGTAGATATTTACACTATCTTTCTTCTGTATTAAACCTTCTGAATTCTTGAGAGAAATTGCAAGATTTTGGCTTTCTCACTTGAAATCTTCCTAATTTTATATAGCAGTACCACAATCTAATGAAGTATACGATATTGTGAGATTTGGATATTTGGAATTAAAGATTTGAGATCCTGAAGATAGCACTGAAGGCATTTGGTGCTGCAGTGAAGTTGACCTCTTGACCTATACACTTGTGCATTTAGCAGCTAGTTTACCTGCAGAGCAGTAGATGAAGTTTTAAATTGGGAATCCTATCACTTGCTACTGTCTACAGGTTGTTGTTTTTAAAACACAACCTCATGAGATTGTAAAATGTTGACAATCTGTTAGAGTGGAGGAAATATTGTGTTTCTGTCCCATCTTACCATAATAAAGTTTTACATAATAGCTTCAAACAACTGTATGAAAGAAACAAAAGCTATTGCTATCAAATAGGCTACTGAATTGTGATAAACTAGGCAAAAGGAACATGCATTTCCTTTATTCCAATAAAAGATATCTTTATTCTAATGTATATTAACAATGTGTGTGTACCTAGTGTACCTATCCCATAACACGTTACATTAGATATTATGAACTTTTTTCCAGTAGAAAAGCAGTGTCTCCCTCTGGTTTCATCTCAACAGTTAATAATCATAGAAGCAATAATTTATGATATGCTGATTTATACTTTATTAACTTTACTATTATTTCTTCAACAGCTCTTCCATAGACAATATATTGTAAGGTTTCATGTTTTCCCTTTACATACAAAAGATATCCCAAAGCAATTCCATTTTGGAACCTAATCTAGAAACAACAGTTGATATTTTAAGAGTCCAAGGGAAAAAAAATGTTAAGACAGGAAATCAGTGATGGCAATACCATATTTTGTCCTAAGGAAAAAAATATTTTTCTGTTTAGTATAGCTTCCATATAATTGCTCTGAGAATCCAGTTCTATTGCACATTTAAAATATGACACAAACAGCATAATAAGGCTCAGCTGACATTTCATGTCCACCTTTGGTTATCATGCTTTAAATAGGACACGTATAAATTTAAAAGATCACAGAAGACTTGAGGGGGGGAAATGATATGTGGGAAATCCTGATTAAAATTAACATGCATATGTGGCCTACATTGATAGCAATATAAGAATTTTAAAGGAATTTTAGCCCAAGGATAATTTTTAAAAAGAACAATCAAAGATATACTTTTGGGGGAAATGTGTGCTATAACACAGGCTTGTTTAACATTTGAAAGGAGAAATCTTCGTCTACTTTCCCCGACCTGTTTAAGTAAAAACATGTTGGGACTACAGCTCCCACAATTCCCAGCTGCACAGATTTTTAGAGTTGCAGCCTTGACACATTGAGTGGGACCTGAGATGAAAAAAACCAATTGAAACAAGTAGAATAGATAAAGTTTTAGATTTAGAAAGGCTTCGGTTGAGGAAACTCAGCTACTGTAGTTGTTAATACAGATATGTTTTTGGAACTGCAAATATAGTGATAAATAACAATAGTGCATCAATTTTCTTTATTCCAATTTGGGTAAGAAGGGATAATCCCAAGAAGCTTGCTTGGTTGCCATCAGGAAAAAGCATCAGAAGCCATTTAGCTATAAAAGGGATCACATGGGAATCCATAACTTTTAACATTTTAAAGGAAATGCAGATTCTGATCTGCTTTAAATTTTGTAACAATTCTGCTTAAATAAATTGTATTATGCCTATTTTAAAAACCTCAATTTAATTTCCAAAGTTATTTAAGAATGCTCCTGCAATCTTTCTTCTTGTCAGCATGAAGGAACTGTTGTAATCATATGAAGCTCTTTTTCATTACCTAATTGCACAAGCATGTTCTAGAAATTCCTGCTTGCTTATATAAAAAAAGATTTTGACATATATTTATCACTGCTCCTAGTGAAATGTTCTGATTTTCATTCATATATAGAATTGTGTTAGTTTTGGATCTTCAGTGTAATTAAGACCGAGAATGAAAAACATGGAGATTCTGGAAAAATCATCAAAAAAGTTATTATTTTCCTAAGTGGATTGTAGAAATGCACTGGTAGGGCTTTTTAAAGGTGATACAGATTTATAAAATGTTAAAGAGCGGTATATGCTGCCTCAAAATCCTAAGAGCTTTTGCAAAATTTGCAATAGGCGTAAGTGTTGAAGGAGTATTCTCTAGTGACTACTTGCAAACTGTTACTTTTATTGAGCACAGCTGTTGCTGATTGTGGGTGGAAAGTGGTTGGTTTCTTGAATGCAATCGCATTGTTATAGTATTGTGTGTTGTCTGTTAACATAACAGCTGGGTAAAAACAGCAAATGAATATTACAGGGACAAAATATCAAATCAGCATAATAGTGTGGTTGTGTTTGTTATAGTCAAGAGTGTATGAAAAGGATTTATCAGACTCATAAGTCACCCATAATTGTTTAGGGAACATTTTGCAGGCGGAACTAAAGAAGACATAAATGCATCAATAAGAGATGGCTGACTTTAGGAAAAGAGTCAGTAGATACCACAACTCCAGCAACCTAAGACTTACATCCTCCAGATTTACAAGCAAGGTGTGGCAGTAGGAGCACCCTTGTGGTTCATCTTTATACATATGCATATCTGTATGAAGTATTGTATTTGAATTTAGTCTGCCATTTAGGAAAAGAGTCAGTAGATACCACAACTCCAGCAACCTAAGACTTACATCCTCCTGATTTACAAGCAAGGTGTGGCAGTAGGAGCACCCTTGTGGTTCATCTTTATACATATGCATATCTGTATGAAGTATTGTACTGAATTTAGTCTGCCATTTTGCTCAAGTTCTTTTGGACTAATTTCTGTGATACATTAAGCCTTATTGAGTGAATTTGTAAATGATGGTTGAAATTGTAATTCAAGGAGAAGTGTCTTAATCCAAATCTATAACCATGCATTGCTGCATTTTATTTTAATCCCAGTTCACTGGGAAAACAAGGCAACAGTATCTTCATTGTTCCCGCTTTACTTTTCATCTTCTCTGGGGCATAGGAATTTTATTTTAAAAACAAAGACTGGGGATACGTTAAACTTTCACCACTCTGCATTATCTTGGGTCCATTCTCAAACTTCCAGATTGAAGAGATATGGCATCTTCTGGCCATATTTTTATATTAATTAGGATATTATGCATACTATTCATTACAATTCATTATATTGTGATTGTCTCCAGAAGCTTAAACTCCCTATTTATTGTTATTTATTTCCTAATTATATATTTTTATTCATACACCTGTCCATTGCCCAGGTAGATCTTAACGTACAATTTCAGACAAGCCATTATTTGCCATATGTAAATTTAAGTTCCATTTTAGGTTCCCTAATGTTCTGGGGAACTGGTTAGTTTGATTTATAATTTTAATTTCCTTGAGGGTACATAGATAAGCAAAAGTTTCCTGCAGGGGTTAGCAAAAGTTGACTATTTTGGACTAGCTGCTGTGCCAGTATCTTTCTTATTCTCCTTCCCTTAGCATATCTGAAAGAGGGTTATTTTCATGAGTTGACAAGTGGGGCTTTATTGTTACAATCCAATTTAAGATTACTTTTTAAAATCTATTTATAATTATCCATATCTTCCTAGATAGCATATCATTAATTCAGAATGCTGTATATTATGTTTACTCTCAATTTTTTGGTTTGCCTGCATACTTGTTTTAATTCTTTATTTGTGTTTGTGATTCACTCTAGTGTTATTGTATAGAATAATTGTAGAGGTCGAATATTTAAGGTTATATATTTTTAGATTTTGCAACTTTTGCATATGCTCATAAATCCATTTCATTTCTGTAGTAATCTGGAATGTTTATAATAATTCACATAAGCAATTACATTTTGATTTTAAGCATTTTTAAATATAAAATTTTAAAATATATTTTATATCAAAGTTATAGAGCAAAATATGTTTTGATGGAATTAAACTGCAATTATGTTGCAATATCCTAAAAAGTTCACGTAGTGAATAAATAAATTCTTACTTATGTTAAAGGCATGGTCTAACATCTCATACAAAAATTTAGAATAATCTTTTTTTGGCTTTTAATGTTTATTTATTCAATTTGTATACTGTCTAACTCCTATTGACTTTGACCAAAAAAGAACAGTGTTATATGTGATGGATTGTATATGTGATACAAAAAGTATTTTCAGTTGCTGTACATTATATTTTTTTCCCATCACTACTCTCTGATTTACTATGGCAGTATAGGATTTCAGAAAAAATATGTAGATCATACAAGCCCTGAAGTCTGGGAAAAGACTTTGTCATTTCCTGATCTAAGATGTGTTTGAGGCCACAAAGAGCATTTGTGTTTTCCAAGTATTTGTTAAAAAGAAAACAAAATAAAAGTAGGAACTTTTAAGTGGGTAGGGCATTGCAATTAAATAGAAATTCAATTTCTGAGAGTAGAGAAAGCTAACATGGTACTTACTGGGTATTCTGAATTTAGTGCCCATAGTCCCCAGTCATCTAGCATAACCTTCAGTCAAGCACAAGGTAATTTACTGATGCAATACTATATCTAATATATATGTGGTACAGGAATATACGTTATGTATGGTCTCAAATGATTTAAGAGTCAGAGTAAGAGAAAAAGAATTGTCTGGGAAAAAAAGTAAACATGGCTATATGCTAGAGTATTGCTGCAAAATATAATCACAAAGACAGTGATTACTTTTTAGCTCATGTAATCTAGTCTCTTGCTCAATTCAGAATACCTGTACCTAGATAATATCTAACAGATTGCTCTTCAGTATGTGTTAGAATATATCTAACAAAAAATCCTTGTTTCCAATAATATATTCTATGGACAAACTGTTCTTGTATTGTTTCTTTTAATTTTCAGTTAAAATTTATCCTTTTGAAATCAAGGACATTTGCAGCAAATCATAATTTCAGCAAAATGATGAAAAATGGCTTATGATGTTGCATTCAAGTTCTTCTCTTTATGAACTTGTGTGCAATGTTGCAATGTAAGTACAAAAGCTGCAGACTTGTATCCTGGCTTTATGACAAATATTTCATCAATTGTCACTTCTACAAGTATTATGCTTGAAATCTTTAAGTTTGATAAATATGCTAACTGGAAACCCAATCATCATTTATAATTTGTTTGCAATTACAAATTTGCCAATTGTAAATTCAGACTGAAATTCTCTGTTATTCCAAAATTTAAAATGATATGAATTTTTATGGATGTGCATCACCAAAAGCGCTTGAGAATGTGTGTGTGTGTGTGTGTGTGTGTGTGTGTGTGTGTGTGTGTATGTGTGTGTGTGTATGTATATATGGATATCTGTTCTTTCATCTTTGTGTGACATTATGTCATGCATTAAGATGCATTTGCATTTTAGGGGGTTATTTTATCTACTTTTGCTTTATTGGAATAAACACACATGGAGTCCTAAGTAGAATCAATGTTGCAGGGAACATAAACAGCAGAAACAGCAACAATAGTTTTGCCTTAAGATTTAAGTACTAATGCTTTTCTCAAGGAAGTGGAAGAGCCAGTGTGGTAAAGAATAAATGTTGGATATGTAGTGGAGAGACTCAGTAACCCATGAGTCTTATAACATGATTTGAACCAATAAACTCTCAGTCAGCTTATCAGTCTCACAGGGTTGTTGTTCTGAGGATAAAATAATAAGTATATCATCTTGGACTTTTAGAGCTAAGATGATGGATGGGTAGGTAGGTAGATGGATGGGTGGATGAATGGATGGGAAGAAGGGAAGGATAGGGATTGTATTCTTGAACACCATATGATAAGTCTTACACTGGTTGATTGTGACCCACATATTGTTTAAATATTGCAGTGATGAATGATAAATGATGAATGCTTATTTTATACAAATAAAAGCTAAAGAGTTACTGAAGATAATCAACATTTTTACTTACAAAGAATTCCAAAATTCTAGTTGGCAATAAGTTGATGTGAAACAAGTATTTCTTTGGAATATTTTTTAGTGCTATTTGGTCAAAATAGGTATGTTTAACTCCAAAAATGACTGTTAACTTTCAAGTATAGGAATTTAGTCAGTCCCACTATCAAGTAGTATTCTAATCATTGTTCACTTAACTTCTGAACATGAGCAAGGGATAGATTATATCGTATGTACTTTTAAGCAACAACGCTTGGCTGAGTCTAGGGCCAACAGCAGATAACAAAGACATTTAACAATAATAGCTTGGTACTACTCTATGAGTAGTATCTACCACTTATTCAGAATTTATAATAGATGCAGCAATATCACAGAGGTGTGGCTAGCAATGAAAGGCTTAACATTGTGCCACTGTTTAGGTATATCTATGTCTGTCTTGCATGCATAGGCTATGAATATACAATATTTCAAATTTGATTTTTCAAAAGTTTTTGTGGTTATATAACTAGTAGACAAGTGAGCTTGCTAAATGCAGAGAGAGAAAATTTCTTATCAATCAAAATCAAATTAAAATTTTGCTTCCAGGTAAACAGTTTATTTTACTGGAGATATAAGTAAAGAATTAGTTTAGAAATAAAGAATTAGTTTACTAGAAAGTAGACTAGAAATAAAGAAAAAGAAATCAAATAAAATATTTTACCAAAATCTTTTTATTGGAAGGATAAAATATGAACTGGATTTCATGTAGTTAGTAGAATTAGTCCTCAACTTACAACCATTGGTTTAGCAACTATTCAAAATTATTACAGTGGCACTGAAAAAAAGTGACTTATAACCAATCCTCACGCTTAAAAAACCATTGTAGTACCCAAATCAAATTCAGGCACTTGGCAACTGGTATGTATTTATGACAGTTGCAGAGTCCTGGGGTCACATGATCACCATTTGCGACCTTTCTAGCTGACTTCCAAGAAGCAAAGTCTCTTAACAACCACCTGATTCAATGAATAATTGCAGTGATTTGCTTAATAATCATGGTAAAAAAGGTTGTAACGCTGAGCATGATTCACTTAACAACTTCCTTGTTTAGCAACAGAAATTTGGGTCCTAATTGTGGTTGCAAGTCAAGAACTACCTATATGCGATGCAAACCAAGGAAGGGTTGTTTTGGTCTTAATGAAAATGTTCCCCAGTTACAAATTTGCCTATTATCTTCTAACAATTGAAAAATAGCAAAGTTAGAGTTTTCTCCATGAGGGTCCCTGGTGCTCTTTGAGCTTGGTTGTTTTCTTGAAGAAATTTCATAACCCAAACATAATGCTAGTAATATCATCCGTTCTTTCTCCATTGCAGTGCTCTATATGGGGAATACCTAACCCAAATGAACCATCAGTACAGATCAGTAGTTCTATTTGTTTAGACATGTTCCAATTTATCTGGAAAGCATCAAATTTAAAGAAGTGAGCATTAGATGTTCTATGCAAACATTTAACTGCAAACACTTTTTAATGACACATCGTATTCTCCCATTATTTTATGAGTTAATAGACTACATTTTATTATTGTATTGGTTTTCTTAAACTGCTTTAAATGTCACTCAGAATAAAAGAATTTAACCTTTGGGACGGGGGTGGCAGGACCATGGCCAGGATTCAGCTGTATATTTTAAATTTGGCTACATGAAAGCAAAGAGAACTGAGTGAGAGTGAGCACAATGGCTTCCTGGTTCAGTCATAGAATGACTCCAGGCAATCAGATCCCCAGTTATCTTCATTTCAAAGTGATGGCAGGAGCAAATAACCTTGCTTCATTTTTATTGAAAAATCATGAAAAGGTACAGGAATTTTATGCAGTTTTCCTGCACTGGGCAATTAGTTCTTTCATCATTGGCTAATAGCTCTCCTTGTTAATGTATTGGTAATGATCAGATGACTAAACGGAGTGATACAATAATTAAAAAGTGACTCATTTCTACAAATGTCTGTTTATGAGTATCTCAACAATCAAAGAACCAGCAATTGTGAGACATTAAATGATGATAAAACAGAGACACCTCCCAAACTGATTGAGTTTATCCTATATGGTTTTTCACTGAACCCCAGGGTATTTATGAACACCTTCTTCTCACTCACCAGACTACCTGCGCCATTTTATTTTATTTGTATGTATTCATCTTTCTGTTAAAATCTTACAGAGATAGCATGCTGCAAAGCAAAGTATGAAGTGCAATTAGTGTATCTACCAATTCCTCACTTAAATCTGAGAAATATAATTAGAAGATAAAATGGCAGGTGACTGCAGCCCAATGCTTTGTTTGGATGTTTATATTCTAGCTCAGTAAAGAAAGCTGAAAATAAACTGAGATATTAGATATTATTATTAGATATTAGAGGAAATCCTGGGAGAATGCATAGCAAAAAGCAGTTGTCCCAATTTTGATGTTTTATAACTGGCCATGATCCAGTGCAATCATTTGGTGGTCAATGTGATTTATACTTTTATACTGCTTTATTTCTATGTATAACTGAGATTAATATATTGGATAGAAATTCAGACATTTAGATGAACAGAACAATTATCCAAAAATTATGTTTGTCAGTTTGATTTAAACAGTGGGAAAAACTACAAATGCTAAAAAACACCTATACACTTTAAGACCTTATAAAATGGCTCAGTGTCTCTAAAATGAGATCATGTCTAGAAATGTTGTTTGAATATTTTGATGTACATCCATAAGCATTGAGATGGAAGTGACATACATGATTTACCAGGAATTTTAAAATCATTGGAAACAGAAAATATTAGGTAGTTAAAATATAAGTAGTTAAAGCATAAGCATCAATTTTCAAAAGCTAAGCATTAAGGATCCAGTCAGAGCTAAAATGAACAACCTTCTGAGATCAGATTTTAAAAATATAGATTGTTGAATGATCAAAAAATTAAAAATGAAATTAAAGTAAATTAACTTTTAACAAAAGAAGTAACTAGTTTAGGCTGATTTTATTTTATCACTTGATCATTTGATTGGTGGATTGTCACAGTATGTTATAGAAGTAAAAAAAAATTTACACACACATTGCATAAGTATCCTATTCCCACTGCATTCAAGTTTCCTTTGATGTAATAAATGTTACATAGGAATTTAGCTCCAAGGAGATGGACCTCACTTTCACATTCAATTGGGTTAATGGCTTAATGCAGGCATGTCAAACTCACGACGTCATGTGACGTTGCGGGACGTATCGGAGCTTTTTCGCCATTGCCGGCAATGGGGTGGGCGTGGCTCCGGTATGAAACTGGCTCGCGGGCCAGCAGTTTGACAGCCCTGGCTTAGTGGCTTCAGCCACTAATGTAGAGGGACTGCTGCCAATCTTAAAAAGGCAGCCTAACTTTAGGCAGTGAGCAGTCATATCTCAGTTTGAATCATCAACAATAAATCATTCATAAGTTCAAAGTTTTTTAAAAAATAAAACATTCACTCATTCACACCAACTTCCATTTCTTTTGTCTATGGTTTAGTTGAGTTGATGAGGAAGTCAACTACCAAAATTCAGATGGATGGTATATCAAATAGAGTCTTCCTACAGATATCTGTACAGCTAATTTTAGCCTCTGCTGATACTGTAGTGTCTAGCAATACATTACTTTTTCTGTCACTTCAGCATTTCATTAAATAATATGTTACTGGGTCAAATATAACTTGCTGCATGGCTGTTAAATTTCTTATCTTGGTGCTGGTCTCTGTTCTCTGATCTTGATGTATGGTTTCCTGGTTCCATGCATCAGTAGGCAACTTCAGTATACACCAGGCTGCAGATCTTATTTTTCCATTTGCAGGTAATGAGAGAAAAGCTTTTTAAAATTATTATTTTCACATTTTATTTGGTTATTACTTTAATTGGTATCAGGTTGTTTGCTGTCTACTAAAGATTAGAAAAAGATAAAATGAATTTCATCAGCCAAACTTATAATAATATTCAACATTCACTTCCATAAAATAAAGTTGTACAAAACTCTTATAAGGAGTCATTTTCACTTCTTTCAACAGACAATAATTCATCACAACAGTAAATAGCCTACCCACTTCCTTTCTACCAGTATTGCATTTTTAAATATTTCTCCATCTGTTTCTTCATCTTTAGTAAATATTTTACTAAGAGACCAAATTTATTAATGTCCTATTTTTTCATACTTTATACATAACTTTCAATTCTTCATTCCATTTTCCATGTTAAACACAACAATTTTGTCTTTGACAAAATAATTTTCACAATGTTTCACAATCCTCATTTCATCCTATATTTTGTCTAATATTTACTGTAATTTATTGAGGTTCTCAGATAACAACATGGCATTACATGCAGGAAAATGTAGTCATTTTACATTTGAGTTTATAAACTTCCTCATGCTATACTTGATCATTAGATGATACTATAACTATTGGTGCTGATCATCATACTTTGGTCAAAATAAAACAAAGATTAAGCCTTCAGCCTTAGCCATAGCCATGCTACTTGCAGCATTCCCTGAAAGAGTAAGAACCATTTTGTAGGTATATTACAAGCACAAACCAAGCCCAGTTTTATTTAATTACACACATCTATACATACTAATATCTCTAAACTAGAAACTGTGTTTTATATTATACTGTTGCCTGCATTCTACTAAATAGCAAGAGCATGCAGTATATTGACCCAGAAGATGCAAAGGAGCAAGAAATCTTTCTTACAAAAGAAGTAAATATGGGGAAAATTGGTAGAATATTAGAAGACTTTTTAGGCTTGAGCCATGAACTATAGGAGCCAATGTCATGAATTAGATTTTAACTTTTATTTGAACTTTCATAGTTATTCTGAAAAAAGAAGAAATAGTTACAACATTCATGTAATAAAGGTTTTTTCTTGTTAATATGTAAAATACATTAAATGCTTCCAAAGTAAGTTATGAATGAAGGATTTAGATGGGAATTATTTGCAAATACTTGTCTGAACCTAAACAAAGATATATTTCCCACATCTTTAAATAATAAAACTTCTAGGGGCACAGCTATAAGATTTTGTTTGGAAGTAAGCAGAGAGATTTTTTTAATCTTTTTACAGAAATGTGTATTTAGAAAATATAAGCAAACAATATTAAAAGCAAATCTTTATTTATTTATCAAATATTGCCATCAATATATGACTCTGGCCATTCAACCACTTAAATGCACCAGACATACTACTCTTGCATACGATAAATGCAAATTGCCTGCCATAATTAACTTTTAGTTTCATCCATCATTTGATTGCACATTTTACCAACATAACTATCTATAGAGTTTGCTGAGTTGATATCACTTTCAATAAATTGAAGAGTTCCTTCAAAAAGTTGGGGCAACAGTGTTTTCGTTGAAGAATCTTCCTGTGGTTTTGTTTGTTTTGAGTTTCTAAGCATTAAAAGCCTTTTCCCATTAATAGGTTTTTCCATCCAAAGGCTTTTTGATACAATAGCTCTCCTTTAAGTTTCTAAACATTCTTCCCATTTGAGATATCTTACCGTAATGTGTGGCTTGATGGAATAAGGAAATGTGTCAACAATCCAGTTGGGTGATTGACACAATTCAACATGTCTCCCTGATGGTGGAAGCAAAAGAGTGCCCTAATTTTCCAGAGAATTAAGGTTGATGAGGTAGCATGAACCCTCATTATTATTAGAACAAGAAGACAGAAAAATCCCAAATAAATCTGCCAAACACATATTAGGGTACATATTAAATCAAGTACTATAACATGATAGGGACAAAGAAACCATGTTCTTCCACAACTATTGTACATACACAGAGTATCTATGGTGAATATTGAGAACTATTTATTAAATTTTATGCCACCTATCTCCCGTGTAAGATGATTCTGGGCAACTTACAGATTATAAACAAATACAAACATTATTAAAATATTAAAACATTAAAACTACACAGGTTAAGATTTTAAAGACCATATGTTATCAACTTAGACCAAAGAGAAAATGCTTTCCTGCTACATAGTTTTCCAAGACACTGATTTTCTCACCCTTAACCCTTTCTAAAATCCTAAGGATTTTAATAATCTTTCTAATACCGTGTTTCCCCCAAAATAAGTCCGGGTCTTATTATTTTGCCTCCAGGTCTTATTTTTGGGGTAGGCCTTATCTCACCTCTGGCATCAACAGCCCACCCAGCCAGTCCACTTCTTCTGGAACAGAAGTTCTGCAGCTGTATTCAGGGCTTTGCAGTCAGGGCTTTCCAGAAGACCTAAGCAGCCGAGTATCAAGCTATGGATTCAATCCATAGCTCGGTGCTTGGCTGTTGAGGTCTTGCAGAACCGAGCTATGGATTGGCTGCATAGGCCTTCCGGAAAGCCCTGTGACTGACAAATGCAGGCCTGGCTGCAGAAGAGGCCTGGGAAGAAGAAGTGGGCTGGCAAGGAGAGGCATAGATGCAAGATAAGTGGGTGTGGGGTGGGTAGGGTAGATCCACCCCCCATCCCTGCCCTAGCTTGATTTTTAGGTGTGTGCCTTGCCCCCAAACTAGGGCTTATTTTTTGAGATAAGTCTTATATTAGGCCCATCCCCCAAAATCAAGCTAGGGCTTATTTGTGTACACCTTACTTTCGGGAAAACACAGTATATTGGTAACATGTTGCATTATGATGACTAATAATATGGCTATGGAACGGTGGTCTCTTGAAGAACAGATAGGTTTTCGGTTTTCTGATTGATAAAGGCAGTTATTTTCTGACAGATTTTTGCTTTGCCAAGTACTTGATGCTTTAAATAAGCATCAAGTTTTAAATAAGCATCACATGTTTTACCTGTGATCCTTGCTTCTGCTGAACATTTCTTGAATGTATTGTATCTAAGCTATTACGATGTTAAATTTTTATAAGCAGCTCTAAGGCCCTAGAGCAGCAGGGAAAAAAAATCTATTAGATAAATAAATAGTCTCATTCAAGCCACTAGAACAAGTTAGTCATAACTCCAGTAATGACTAACTTTCACAGGCAGTTTGTTATAACTAACTTTAAATGAATTGGTGCTTTTGAATAAATAACAATGCATGAAATTGCAAATCTAATTTCAATTTAATTGAAATTAAAATGGGCCTGTTATTTACTCTTTAAATGTAATAAGATGGAACTAAATATTGATTTTAGGTAGAAAAATGCAGAGGTCTTCTATTAAAGTTGTATATGAAATAAACTTTAAGCCACAACTTTCTAAGAGTTCTGTTACGGTAGACATCTTAAAAGATGTTTTTGATGCTGACATTCAGACCAATGTACACAGTGTAAGTATCTCCCTTTTTAAAACATTTCCCCTTAGAACTAGTTAGAAAATATTTCTTGCTCCCTGATGACCAGTACTAAACCAGCATATATATGGTTTATTAGCTTAGCCTTAGCATTATTCCTGATATGTGACTTTATCAAAAGCAAAAAAAAAAAAAAAGTTAACTGAATGCCTGGTCTTTTTTGTCTCATTAGAACAATAAAACACAGAGCATGTCAGCAACTGACAAGAAAAATAATGACATATGAATACAATGACACAATGCTCAAGTATTTTTTCCTCTTTATTCAAAGTGTAATGATAAAGGCAAAAACACATTTAATTAAAAAAGAAAAATACTTGATCACTTATTAGATTCTTCAGATTTATCTAACAAATGAGGACTTTTTAAAAAAATCACAAAAATGAAAAGTTATTTTGACAGTGCTACTAAATCATACACACAATCCTGATTTTCATAATTTAAATTATGTTAGGCAAGTATATATTAGTTGGATGTATTTTGATGGATTATTTTTCTATAATAATAACATACTCTTTTTGCATACTATAATTTTTATATATTTGCAAGTATCCAACTGAAGAAATTTGGAATAAGTTATTAATAATATTTGGTAAATTAAAGTGAATATTTAAATGTACTAGAAAGTCTTAAATTTTTATGGAGTCTGTTAGGAAATGTCAAAATTGTCATGGAAATTGTATTTTTAAAAGGAAAAAAAGAAGGAACAGTCAGAATTAATTTTATATGCCAAGAATTATCTACTAATCAAGATCAACAATTCTTTAAATAATCAATTATATCAATTCTGATTTTAATTAAATGACATACATTTAAGAGTGAGGTATTTTGATCCCAGTGCATAATATAAAGTAAAATAGCAGAACACATTAAATAATCACCTTTATAAATGACCTGTTAGTTTTGTTCTCAGAAAATATTTCAACAGAATATCTGTCTATGTGAACATCATTGGAAATTACTGTAAATCCATAAGAATATTCATAAGAATATTGCTCATTCTTCTGTTATCTTATATCAAATGCTGTATACTATTGTACTACTTTAATATTTTTTAAAAAACTTAAATTACAATCAATTTAATATGAACAATTGGTTACTTAGAAATATGTTAGGATAGCAATAATGACAACCATAAAAATCTTAAGAAAAAAATAAATGAGTCCTGGATATTTTCCCACAATATAATAATTTAATATTCTGTTAGAAAAAGACATTAAACATTTTCTGTATTTTAGAACAATACAATGCATTGTATTAAAATAATATTCCTCTAAGTTTGCAAATAATTATAGAATGTTATAAGTAGGTTTATTGCTAAGTGGCAGAGTTTGTGGATCCTTTTGCACAATATCCAAAATTTATTTATTTATTTACTTATATATCATTCATTAATTTATTCATTTACTAATTCAGTTACTTCATGATTTTGAAAGGCTTACAATTAAAACCTAATACCAAAAAACACAGAATACAATACAACCATACAAATAACCACATAGAATACAATCATACAAATAATTCAAAACCTAACACCATATAGTGCTGTAACTAGAAAAGCCCAGTAATGCATGAACAGTACAACCATTTTAAGGGCTCTACACTACTCTATGTTCCCCAGGCCAGATGGTGAAGGCCAACAAGGTCAAAGCCAGCTGTTTATGGGGGCATAAAATGATGTTCCATAGGGCAAGTGCAACAGATATGTAACTGCCTAAAAACTACAATAAAAGCTATGAAAACTTACGCTTTATTGAAATCTAATCTCAATAGCAGTTAAGGAAATCAGTTCTTATATTAGAAGCAGAACCGAGGTGGCGCAGCAGTTAGAGTGCGGTACTGCAGGCCACTTTAGCTGACTGTGTTCAGCAGGTCAGCGGTTCAAATCTCACCAGCTCAAGGTTGACTCAGCCTTCCATCCTTCCGGGGTAGGTAAAATGAGGACCCAGATTGTTGGGGGCAATGTAAATATATATTCATTGCTTACTGGTGTACACTGCTTAGAGAGTGCTTGCACTTAAAGCGGTATATAAGTCTCATAAATAAATAAATAAATAAACATAAGCCATAATACAGTCTGCATTAAGATAGATGAAAAATGACAATGTGAATATTCAATTTGCCATGCAGTAGCATGCTATTGTATAATTGTAATTGCTTGGCAAGTAGATCATTTTGAATAAGTATCAAATGGTGAGGAGCATATTACATCTCTGTTTTTGTGAACTTTTGAATAGTTGAAGAAATCTAAGGTTTTCTTTTTATCACCTTGATGATAACATGGGTAATAAATGATTCTGTATATATTAAAATGGCTTCATATCATCTTGGTATTTTTCACATAAGTGTTGAGAGTGAGAATATTCAAGTTGCTTAATTAAGACCTTCACCCTTGTTTTCTCTAGAAAAAGACCTATCAGTGCATCAAGTGCCAGATGGTTTTCTACAATGAGTGGGATATCCAGGTTCATGTTGCAAACCACATGATTGGTGAGTGAAGTACTAAATCTTATTGATGATAGACTGTTCTCCTAGATGTATTCATCATTGCCTCTAAAATTAAATTGAGTTAAGGAGAAATTAATTGTATAACCGTCAATGATTTACCCAGGTGTGATAACTTTTTTTAAAAAAATATTATTAGGCCTGATAAAGCATTAGCATGTTTTATTTTCTGCAAGGGCTAGTTTAGACTTCTGCAGAGAATCATATACTACTGCCAGTCAAAACACAGGTGATTAACAAATTAAACTTCTAATCATTTTTGCATTATTGAAAACTAACAGGAATGGTTAATGAACTGGTTGTTAGCTTTCCACAGAGTTTTAGGCAGGTTTTAATTTCAGAAATTATTATGATAATGACACAACTGAGTGCTGCTCAAGTACCATGATACCAACAACAAAATTGGCAAGTTTTGTGACTAACAAACGTAAATAATTCAATTGGTCATAAAATAGGAGTCTATGTAGTACTTGAACAGCCTGAAAACCCTCTAGAACAATATTCAAGAAAATGAAATAATATATTTAATTAAGAAAATAGCCAAGATCTGCTACGAATAATGCTCAAAATATGTAATCAACATTTTTAACAGTAATTTTCTTAGTATTTCCACAAGGTTATCTAACTAGAAGGTATGGAATTGAAAATTTAAAATGTACTTAGAATATATAGCCTATAAGCAAAATTACACCAGAATAAAATCCTGGACTGCTATTGACATGATAATATGTGAATGCTAACCTTAACTTTAATAAGAAGTGGGATAAATTGTGGCTCCATATGTATAATACAAAGATTCTTATGCTTCTGTAGTAGATGATAAAGTATTTTGTTTTTCAGAGTCTGTAGCTCTATGAGAGGTCCTTGGCACTCTCTGAGCTTGGTTGTTTTCTTGCAGACATTTTATTAGCACTGATGATGTTATCTAGTTTGGGTAATGAAATATCTGCAAGAAAACAACCAAGGAGCTCTCATTTCAACACCGAGTTACAAAGATTCTCCTTTATGGATCTGTAGCTCTATATTACTATATAGTCGTAGCAGCAGAATTTGTGTTATCAAAAAGATAAAGTAAGAAAACAATGTAAAAGTCTGGGAACCAGCTAGTAGACTTTTTAATTATTAATTACTTTTTCACATGTAGATGAGTTTCTTTTGTTCAAACATCAACATAATAAATCCTGTGAGATAACAAACTTGTAAGATAGCAGAGGACAAAAGTGCTTTATCAAACAGCATTCATTAAGATTTGTAAACTGGTCAAGGTACAGATACTGGTTAACTATACCAATCTCTAAATCTAGCTAATACATGACATTAGTTTTTAATCTAGAATGCTTCTGAACTTTTTAAGTAGCCAGTACAAAGAGACCTAACATGTACATGTAATAAATATATAGAGACATTTGGCTGAATTTAGACTAAATGAGTACAAATAAATTATAAGATCTTTTAGAGAACCAGAATCTTTCAAAAGACTAAGACAGGGACGTCCATGAGAAAACTTTAACATGTCAATGATAGGAATGAATACACAAAACCTCTCCTCTTTTTAGCATGTATCACCTGATTGTAAAATAGTGTGAAGTTTCAATTACATTTTCTCACTCACTATTTTGATTTTTTTTTATATCCTCTGTGAACATCACTGAATACAGTACACTTAACCATCTCATATCTATTATCTATAGCAGACATGTCAAACTCGTGATGTCACGTGACGTTGCGCAACGTATCGGGACAGTTGTGCCATTTCCGGCAATGGGGTGGGCATGGCTTCTACGTGACACGTCTGGCCCATGGGCCAGCAGTTGGATACCCCTGATCTATAGAATATACTTTGGTGTACCTTTTTGTTTTGGCCTTCCTTTTAATGTTTTAATTCTTACTTTACATTGTTAAGAGTAACTTCCTTGGATTTGAAAGTGAAAAATATATCACCTTATAGAAGCTAACTTCTGAGAGAAAAAATAAAAGCAGTGATGCATCTTTGGTGTAATGTTGTATATATTTAATCATATTAAATCAAAATGCATCATTTCAACCATATTTTGCATTAAATTATTTGTTGAAATAAATTTGGCAAGATTTGGTCAGTAAAATACATTAAGGGACACACATTATGTGTTTTAGCCATGTCTTCAAAACTAGCCTCAGTAGCTGGGATCATATATTGAATCAGTAATGTACCTAGGATATTTGACACCTGGAATGAACAGATAGATTATTAACACACACGTGCCACACACACACACACACACACACACCTGAGAGTCAGACTAGAAACTGGGAGACTATAAGTTCTAGTCCCTCATTAAATAAGAAGCCAGCTGGGTGACCTTGGGCCAATCAATCTCTTTCAGGTCTAGGAAGAACACAAAAGCAAACCACTTCCAAAATCATGCCAAGAGAATTGCAGAGGGCAGTCACTAGGAGTCAAAACTAACTTGAATACACATTTTTTTTTCCTCTATTATTGCTGTGCTGCTGCCAAACGGTTGCCCAACACATTGACACCAATGATTTTCTTCAACACTCACTTCTAGCTGCTTCAAAATTAGCCTCCTTGTGTCTTTGGCAGAACCATCCTTATTGCAGGTACCTGGAGTAGACACCCTCCATCCCCCAAAGCAACACTGTATTGACTGATGCCATAAGATGATGCTTTGTAGCATAATAGTTGAGATCACATGTTATGATAAAACAGTATCAAGCAGATCACATTAGGAATTACTGCAGAGTGTGAATCTTGCCAGAACGTGTGTATTTAATATATCTGGCTCCTTAATTTTGCTAGAGAAATGTTACATTGTTGATAAGTTGCCCTATCTTTATTCTACAAGTTGCTCTCTATTCACAGATAAGAAATTTCATACAATCTAGATTTATTATGCTACCTGAAGAACCTAGGGTTCTTTTTATTAATAGTGCCCAATTACACTGTACTACTACCATGTCAAGTGTGAATTGTATTGCGGTAACTGATCATTGTGATTTGGAAGATAAAGCCTATTCTGGAAATTAGAGCATGTAATATTTGTAACATGCTATGACCTAAATATATTATGATATAAAATAGGCATCTTGTTTTAATACCACTCTCATATGGTTATTTTAGAATAAGAGCAATAACAGCAGTACTGTTCCAGATATAATTTACCATGACTTAGATTCCATTCATGTTTGTTCAACAGATCAAAGTCCTGATACAGTTCTGTTCAAAGTCTCAAAAGAACTTACATATTGTTAGCCATGCTGTACATTTTCACCTTCCGAGAAATGTCAGGTAATGGGCTAGAGGAACAATGATGGAATGACCAGTATCAACAAATGCATCAGATACTAAACATTTCCCAAACATATTGTCTATGGTTTCGAATTATCTATGTTGTATTGTTAGAGGTAAAACCTGGCTTTTAGCCTAGGCAAAAATGTTTAATTTAAAGAAATACAGTGTGAAGTTCATTAAATGTTAACATCTATTTAGCCCAATGTTTCCCTGTTTACATCTTTTCATCTCACTATAGTTTTGGAGGATTCTAATCTTGCAAAAGGAATCTTCCAATATAAATTGTGAGGTCTAACAGGTAAGTGTAGTTCCATAAGTGCTTAGATTGTACAATTGTCAGATAATACTGAGTGATGGTGATGAACAACTATTTTATTATACTTTTTCAGACTAATAACATTTGAGCAATAATATCAATCACCAGTCAGTCCAATTAATACTATATCTCTAAAATTATAGACACTTGTATTAAAGTCTTTGAAGAGGTTAATATATTCCAAACAGCCATAGAAAACTCTTTCATGAAACATAGTAAGCAAAACTGTATGTCACTGGCTGTATAAAATAGAAGTTCATATTCACCACTGAAGTCTGATCAAAGTGACAAAAAAAGGGATAGAGGCAATAACAATCCTAATAGTATAGGTGTATTCATGGAATTGTAATAATAAAAATTATGTAAAAAGTGGGGATTATGTAATGGGATAAAAAAACTTCACATTTTTTTCTTCCAACAAATAATGTTTATCTTAGAATTAATAGATACAGTATTTTCCGGCGTATAGGACAACTTGGCGTATAAGACAACCCCCGACTTCGGCGCGAATTTGCATGCCTAGAAAGTCGTCTTATACGCTGGAAACTACCATAATTTCCAGTGTATAAGACAACTCGGCGTATAAGACAACCCTCGACTTCGGCGCCAATTTGCATGCCTAGAAAGTCATCTTATACGCTGGAAACTATCATAATTTCCAGTGTATAAGACAATTCAGCGTATAAGACGACCCCCGACTTCGGTGCTGATTTGCATGCTTTAGAAAGTCGTCTTATACGCCGGAAAATATGGTATCTATTTTACTTAATCATTTATTTATGGGCAAACCCCTCCACCCATTTTCTAATGCTTTTTAGTAATGCCAAGATCCTTCCAGTTACGCAAAGGCACACTGAAATCATTATTGTGCATGGCTTCAGAGATCTCACTTTGCACAGTTGAGGAACAATGCTTTTTCCCTCTGAAAATTAAGCTCAGTTCCAGAGTATCCAAACTGGAGAACTGTAATTATGATTATGAATTAACCTGGAAAAAAGTTTCTTCCCTCAAATAATTTAGATTTAAAATAAGGGGGACACTATAGATTGACTGAAAATATGGTGATGGATGAAGATTTTTTTTCTGTTTTCATGCTACTGCCACTCTGAATGCTTTGCCTGTTTTACTAATCAGGAAAAGTTTTTACACAGCTTGGTTTTTACACAGGCTGAAAAAGAATCAAAGTTAAAACTAGGAACGTAGCTCATTCTTCAGCCAGTTTATATGTGCCTGCAGTAATCCATATTTACTTTTGTTTCTATTGATGTATTTTGTGAAAACGGTGCATATTGTATAAATAATATTTATCATTAAAATGACTGATTGATTGTGTGTGATCAAGTCAGTGTTGAATTTTTCCCTTGATTTTCTTTCTTTAACCTGGCCCTTTATTGGTGCACTTATCACACTCTAATTTGAGTCTATCCACCATGCTGTCGATCTTCCTGTTCTTCTCTTTCTTTCCCTTTCCCAGCATTAGTTGTGTCTTTGTATCTCCCAAATATGATAAGTTGTTCTTTGAAAGAAAACTCTGAGTTGATTTCTTCAGTGGTTTACTTCTTTGTTTTCTTGGTTGCCCATGATATTCTTAGGAGGTTTTTTCAACAACAAAGTACAAGGATCAATATCTTTCTATTCTGCTTCTTCAGAGTCCCACTTTCCTTTGCATAGTGTCACAGGAAATCCAATTGCTTGCAACATTCCGATCTTTGTCGGAAGATATAGAGACATCATAGCATTTGGATATCTTTTCCAAGGCCTTCATGGCTATTCTACCAAGTGCTAATCTAGGTATTTCTTGATTTCTGATTCCTTTACTGTTGATGGTTAATCCTAAAAGGCAGAAACTATCTACCACTTCTGTATCTTGTCAGTTCTGTGATTGGCTGTGGTTCTCACTCAAGACACAAATAATCAGACTCAAATTACCCGACTTCAAATATATTATGCGAAAACCTAACTCCAATAGAAAATATCATCATCTTTATATTTAATCTTAGTTCCATTTTTTCACTGTAATCTTTGACTTTTATTACTAGAACTTGGAGATCTTTTGCATTTTTAGCTGTCAGAGTAGTGTCATCAGCATAGGGAAGGTTATAGATTTTTCTTATATCACAATCATCTTTACACTCATCCTCTCTTAATATATTTTTCACATATATGTTGAATAAATAATGGAAGAATATACAGCCTTGTCTTCTGTGCCAATCTGGAGCCAGTCGGTGCAAATGATGGATGTAGATAATTTAGTAGATGTCTTAATTCAGTATCACATATAAGTCTAGTAATTTCTGGCAATTGGCTTATGTAGGGAAAAAATGATACTTTATTTTTTAAAGCTGAATTTAATTTCAGATGAAATAGTAGCCAAAGTAATACATTCTCTTTTGATTTTAATGTTTTTTTTTAAAAAAACTGCTGTACTTTTTAATACTTATATTTTTCAGTAACTTAACAATAATGTGGGACTATAAATGCAGAATTCCAGGATGATCCTTTATCTCATTTATTTGTCATTTGCTTCATGAAATGCTGAGGGAAAAAAATGAAGTCTGCTTTGTTTAATACTACAGGAAGTTACCCTCGTGTGGGCAATGCTGGCTTATTTGAAAAGCTCATAAAGGGTTTCTGCCTGGACCATAGAAAAGGCATACTTTCTCTTTAATAGCCATCTGTACAGGAGAGTTGAGAAGTGGGCCAGGTCATCTCTCCTCAGCTGTCATGGTATTAACGTAGGTAATGGAGCAAGCTCTGTGTTCTGCTGGGTGTTGTTTTTCATAGATGTTCATCGATTTGTAGATAATTCTATTTTTTCTTAGAGCTATAGAGCTAGAGTTCTTAGAGAATAACAAACACCAAAACATTTTGAATGACTTTATCTCTGTTGATTTCTAATATAACTTTGATCTAAAAAATAGTGTTACACCTACTGTGCAGATGGCTGCATGATTTGTAAACCAGCCAAAACATTTAAACAAATGTGTGATCTGGGGATAGATTAAAAAAAGGATAAAATGAAATGTGGACCACAAATTCTAATAATCAGATGATTCTAAGTTCTGTGCAGTGTGCAGAGACGACAACAGTGACAGCAAGGAATGATTGCCAGTGCCAGCAAGGAGCCTAACAGAGGGCACGATGGAGCCTATGGCCTAGTCAGTCTCAGTTTGCATGCTGCAGATTTGCTGTACAGCTGGCAGCTTTGTGTGGGGACATCAGATAAAACTTATGTAAAATGAAGTGTTACTGTTTAGCATGAATTTGTATGAAGGGGGGATTTGCTGACTATAACTGAAAACTGATTCAAAGTGCCAGTGAAGCAGATACTAAATAGGTATAGGTTTAAAGGATATGCACAGTTTAACCAAAAATAATTGCAGTGGCTCAAAAAGGACATATACCAGTATAAACAGATTACCATTCCTTGTATTTAAAATCATTTGATATTTTAAACCCTAAGGTCAGGAACCTTCATGTATATTTTGTAAATGTCTGTCCATCTTTTATTTTACTGCTATATCCTAATCATAGATAGCTTAGATTTTACACAAAAATTTAATATGGAAGAAATTTAGGGAAGCACCTCTCCCAATAGAGAAGGGTCTACTGTATAATGTGGGGTGCAAGTACTGTAATAACTTTCCTATAGCACCCCAATTTTGGAATTTGCTTCTAGAAACCAAGGTGGCACCAATAGTGTAAATCTTCCATTGTTGCATCCATCCTGCAGATGCCAGCACAGTTTGCACAGACTTCTTCAGGAAAAAGTTCTTGTCTTAAGCAGAGGCTCTGCAGAAGCAAAAATCTTGACAGCACTTGTCCAATGAGACTCTGATCACTTTTGCTTCATGTAAGCAAAAGTGATTTTGGGCCAGTCACTCTCTTTCAGCCCAACCCCACTCACAGGACTGGTGTTGTGGGGAAAAGAGGAGGAAAAAGTATTCGGTATGTTCATCGCCTTGAGTTAGCTTTAAAAATAATAAAGTGAGACATATATATATATATATGTATGTATGTATGTGTATATATATATATATATATATGTATGTATGTATGTATGTATGTATGTATGTATGTATGTATATATATACACACACACGCTGCTCATGTGTTACTACCATTAATGTTTTTACCCAAAAAATAATTTTGTAGTAAAGTGACATACAAAGTTAAATATGTTTGTTTGGGAAAATCAAGTTATACCTAAATATACACAACCAGTTTATACCTCCCCAAAATACCGTATTTTTTCATGTATAAGACGCTATTTTTTCCTGCAAACACACTGTTCAAAAATCAGGTGCGTCTTATACAAGTGCAGCATCTTATAGATGAAAAAATAATGGTAACCTCCGCAGCCCAGGGCATACCTGTGTGGGTTCTTTACATGCCGCTGCCATGCCATCTGGTGCAGGAGAATATCGCTGGCCTGAGATGCCGCCTGGATGGGAGAAAGCTGGCCCGAGATGCCACCTGGTGCTAGAGGATCGCACTGCCCAAAGGATGTCACCGGTCCCACTGAAGACGCCTTTTATGACACATTTTTCACCAGCGCAGCTCAGGCTGAAGCCGCATGAGGCCCCAGGAAGCCGCCTCAGTACAGTGATGGCCAAGGGGATGGGCGGGACTAAGCCCACAGAACGCCATCTGATTGGAGGAAGTCACTTCCCTTGTGTGATGGTATGCCCACTTGTTTTACTGCACTATAGATGTGGTCTGTTTAATATTTAAAATGTTGATTTCTGAATTTTTGTTTAGAAAATTGGGGGCTGTCTTATACAACGGTGCGTCTTATAGACGGAAAAATGTGGTAATATTGCTGTTTTTCAGTTCTCGCTTCCCACATAACCATCCCTCCCCCCACAAATGTTTCCACCATGGCTTCTGATACATTTGAACAAGCTTTACCAGGATGACTGGGTTTGATAACAGCATCAGGATGCAGTGAACTGAGCTTTGAAATAACAAACCTTTCTGACATGTCAAGATTTTTGGTTTTTTCTTTCCAGTAATGGTAAGTATATTATCACATTGTATTGCACAGAAACACACACACACAGTAAAAGTGATTTATAATCTGTTCTGTTTGGCTTAAATAGAAAGATAAAAACAGCATTAGTTATTACTAGCTGACTGCTTCCATGGCTCTTGCCCCCAGGTAACATTTACAATTTCCAAATGTTACAGGCAGGGTGAAAGCACTTAAAGGGAGGAAAGGCTGAAACAAAGATCCTTGCAGATTTTTGGTGCTTTTAGAGCCCTTTATGGATTGCTTCTCTGAGTTTTGATATTAGATTGGCTTCTCTTTCCCTTGGTCAGACTGGAATGGCAGGTTCTCTTTAACAAAAATAAAACTGTGTCTGGAAGCTTCCTAATGGAGAAATCTAATTAATAATTAGATGGATTTCTTATGGAACAATTTTCACATTTTTAGATATTGAAATAACCCCATGGTGTAAAAGTACATTTCAGGACAAGGCAGTTCTCTGTTTTGCTGAAAATGAAATGTGTAGAGTGCATCTTCTTTAAAATGAAAGAGGATGAATTGTCATGGCAAAAATAGTCCCCTCCCCTGGCTGCATTGTTCATATGATTTTAAGTCGCTGCCTATTGCTATAGTTGTTTTCTTCTGAAGAAAAGCAGGCAAGAGAGAATGATTCTCTCTCTCTCTCTCTCTCTCTCTCTCTCTCTCTCTCTCTCTCTCTCTCTCTCTCTGTGTGTGTGTGTGTGTGTGTATCTGTGTTAAACCTGAGCTGTGGCTATTGCTGCCTTTGTGAGCTAAGGAGGTTTCGTAGGTCACCTTTAGAATTTTCTGCCGATGACAGCAGTAGCTACCTGCCAAGATTGTGAGGCATCTTGCAGCTCTCAGGATGGTACTCGTGGCCTGGTAGGCCGCAGTTGGAGGGGTACATATTTGCTGTACAGCTGGCAGCACTGTATGGGGCAGCAGTGTGGGCTGTTAGGGAGCTGGAAAGGAGACAAGCATGAAATTTCTTCTAACCCCAACTCTGTTTTTCTATACTGTTGGCTGCTTCTCAGTTCCTTGACAAAAAAAAAACACCAATAGGCACCCTTTAATCCGCCTGTGATTACCAGTAGTATAAAAAGAGAAGCATAATGAGGAAAAATGCCTCATTTTGTTGCCTTCAAAAGCCAACAAATTGGAGTTAACTTGACAGGAAGTGGCTTAATAATTAGATTATTTATTTATTCCTGACACATATCCCCCTGTTACTAGTCTCAGGAGACCCTATAGATGGTACGATTTTCAAGCTGCCATTACTTCGCTGTCTTCTGTGAACAAAGAAGCTACTGTCTATCAGTCAATTAAATGCACTCTTTAAGCAAAGGCTGAGAAGTCCTCAATGGAAAGAGCCCTGGGACATTGTGGCTGATGATTCCTTTCTCTGTACTGTACATCACACTCTCAACTATGGTCCCTGCAGAGATGGAATAAAGTCATGCATTAAAATATCACTTGTTGATTTGTTTGCTAATGAAGAGCCATTGAAATGTTGTGTATTTCTCTAGCATAATTGTTGATAAAAAAGACTTCTTGCTCATATATGTAATTATGTATTTAGATAACCATTATTTAAGGTTTACTAAGTTAAGATCAGTAAATCAAGAGGAGAAAAAAAACAAGTGATAGAGATAATGTGGATTTACCTGTTATTCATGCCAAAGAATATGCATTAAAGATAATTTCTGCATAATTATGTCAGGCTTTTTAACTTGATACAGCAAATACAATGTTATAATTCAGCTTGAAACAGGTATAATGACCATGTTCATATCTCATTCTACTTTTGAGTTTATTTTAAACCAAGATTATAGTCAGAATTATTTGAGGAACTAGTCCAAGGAAGATTAACCCTTTCCTATGCTATTTTCTGCCTCTAAGTTCTCTCCAAAACTGTCAAGATCCCATGGGGGGGGGCGCTTACAGGCACTCTTCTAATGTGCTGTATATCTGAGTAAACCTAGAAAAGGCTACAAACTTCCTCTGCTAGATCATTTCCTTGATTAAAATTAAAGCTTATATTTAAAGCAAACAAATGTTGAAATGTGAAGCAGAGATTTCCCACTTCATGCCTGAAAATATATGGAAAGAACTGATAGCTTAACAATCAAATAACCTTGTACAGCTACAATAATTAATATGCATTATTTTTTTAAGCCACTGAATTTGTAGTTTCTTTTAGCAATAGTTCTTTCTCTGCTTTCTATTCTATTTTTTCTATAGTCACCATTTCTACAACAAAATTACTGTGGAATTTATTTTTTCTTCCTATATGTAATATTTGAAAATGAAGTAGGCATTTATGTGTCCTTCAGATATTTTGGATAAAGTCCTATCAGTCTCAGGTAACATCATCAAACTATCTAGAAGTAGATTGTCCATATCTACATTCTGTATACATTGGAATCATCAGTGATACTGACCTTCTTATGCATTGTGTTTCCAAAGTATACTGACTTCTTCACATTGCATGAAAATGTTGGGAATACTGTTTACGTGTTTGTTTGAATATGAATATACTTCTGTTTATTCATGTACAAACAGACACATAGTTTCTCTTAAGGCTGCCAGATTAACTTGGTAAGAAGAAAAACAGAACAAGTGGATTCTAGAATTATTTCACTTGCACAGATCATCCATTTAAATATTCACATAGGATGCAATTGAAATATTCATATTTGGAAGAAAAACAAATATGTCCCTCCTAGCATTTTCTCATGTTCCATTAGATGTTGTAGTACACAACCGATAGCTGCGGTATTGTTTCCGTTAAGCATCGTTTACAGGAAGAAAAAACAAGCCAAAGGTACAGATTGCTTGGCTGCACTGGATCATGGTGGGATTTATAATTTGTGTAGGTGGGCAGACAACCAGTTTGGAATTAAAAAAAAAAAAACTATGCTTCTACACTGGGAGGATCAGGTGCATTGAAGCAGCACCTCTAATTTCTTAAAACGAACATCCTGTGGAGATCCCCTAAAGAGCTGTATGATAGTTCTGCATTAGGGGCTGAAAACAATACAGAGGAAAGGAGAACACAGATTTTGTTCATTTTCTTCATCTATTTGGCTCTTCTTCCAATAATCATATTCTTTTTAAGTCATTTTATAAATTTCTCATCTGTTGCTGGGGGAAACACTAGATTTTAATTTTGATCATAAGAAAAAAAAATCATTCTATGACCTCTGTAAATTAAGCCAACTTCAGAATAAAACTTTCCTTTTTTTCTTATCCAGTTATTTCAAATTATTTTGTTTATTTAAAGGGGCTTAGGCACCATAACAGATACAGATACAGAGGGGTTTTTTTGTGTGGAGGAGGGATTATTTCAGTAATTGGCAATTAATATGTATCAGGGTTAATGTAAGGAAGGCCCTATCTCCTATTCAGTCACATATGTCCTGGTTAATATCCAATTATACGCACCTTCATACTTATGTCTTAATATTTTGGATATGATAATCAGAAACTTGAGCAATGTTAATGAGGCTCATGGAGCACAAATTAAACAGTGACATATTCAGTGATTCTTGCTTAGATTTTTTTTTTAACTCTGTTCCACATAATAGTAAGGTGATACTGTATTATTCTTTGAGGATTCCTGTTGCCTTTTTTATTTAAGAAAAGAAATGTGCTCCACCTAGTTTGTAGTATTTACATCATCATATAAAACAGGCAGAGTTATCTGTGATGCAGCAATAAAAGCATTAAGCTTAATACCTGATGGAAAGCATAGTCATTAACATAGGACATGGGTCGGCAACCCATGACTCCGGAGCCGCATGTGGCTCTTTCAGCCGTCTCCTGTGGCTCCCAGCCACGTGCAGTGCCAAAAAAAAAAAAAAATGCCAGGGAAGCAGCATCTTTTGGGATGGGCTCTGAGCAATTGCATGCTTCAGGGAAGGAGCTTCCCTGGCAGGTGTCGAGTTTGCAAGCCTTGTTGGCAAGCCAGGAAAACTGAAGGTCCGGAGGATTCCCTCCTGCTTTCAGGATTTTTCTGGCCTGCCTGCCCGGGTGGAGAGCCTGTGTCTCCCCTTCTCCTGCGGCTGGGGAGCGAGCATGTCCTGGAGGACTTTTTAAGCCCTGGATACCGCCCACCCCTTCCCCCGTCAGCCCAGGACCAGGCACTGCAGCTCTGCATCAGGAGGGAACCCTCTGGACCTTCAGTTTTCCCAGCTTGCCAACGAGGCTTGCAAACTTGGCTCCTGCCAGGGAAGCTCCTTCCCCGAAGCATGCAATTGCTCAGAGCCCGTCCCAAAAGGTGCTGCTTCCCTGGCAGGAACCGAGTTTGCAAGCCTCTGTTGAGGCAGAATTCAAATCAGAGGCATTGAGGAGTTTTAAATATTCACACCAAGAAATCAGACTCTGTGAAATCAGCGAGACTTCCTCCGTGTGGTATGCATAACGTTGCCCCTCAACCCTCACTGAAGCCACTGAACAAATGAGGGATTCCGTCGTTGGCAATATTACAAGCCGATGCTGGGGCTTCAAGTCAGTTGCGCCTGTTTAACCCACACATAACTTCCGCCCAGGATCAGCTCCTTAAGAAGCTGAGAATTCCCCTAAAAGTCGGTTAAATTTAAAACATTTAAGACCGTTAATGAAGCCCCCTAAGCATTTTACGGGTGGGAAGATCCCTCACGCTCGGCTGTTAACCAGCTCTTTTGTGGGAGGGGTCGCGCAGGAACCGTTGATTGGGTGAAGCGAACGGGGGTGATTCCATGGGAGAGAAGAGGCGGGGCATTATCTCCACGGTTATGAGAGAACACAAATCACAGCGGACCTTTCATCTCGTGCTGTTGCCAAAGTGAAGCGACGAAATCCCGCTTGGCCTCATCCTGCAGTAAGTCTTCCCTGGGCGGGCCTTTATCCGTGTTCTGCGCTGGCAATACCCATGAAAATGATTTCATTGAAATCATTTGTGCCGCCCCCTCGCGTCTTAGTCAAGATTGTCAAGAGGGGATGAAGTACCATTCTGTGATTGTTGGGGAAGGAAGTGTCATTCATTTACCATATTTTTACCTCGCGTTTTGGTCAGTGCACTCAATTCAGAATCACGCCCCGTTACGTGTGTTACATTTTGCGACTCCCAGGGTTTTTTTGGGTTTTTTTTTTTTTTTGTGAGGGAAATGGGTCCAAGTGGCTCTTTCACCGTTTTAGGTTGCCGACCCCTGACATAGGACAAAAGTAGAATGCAAAATAGGCTTTGGATAATATTAAAGCAAGAATTCAAAAATTGATAGTTATATGCAGGTAAAGATAATTTCTTTGTGTCTGATAATAGCTAATTGTAAATAATAAAATGTTCTGCTATTTGAAATAGTTCTATCTCATGTTTCTGCCAAAGTTTCCACCTCCAACATTGACCTTCCTCAGCCACAAAGTGCTAAGCAGGAGGCTTGCTGGTTTCATTAGAATGATGCAAGCAGGATTAAAACATTGTGCCACAAGTTTCACCTTTGCGGGAGATGGGGCAATGTCACAAAACATTGTATCACAACACTGAAGTGCTGCTTTTGTTATTCTGATTCACCTTCCCCACCCTTCATAGATGGTGTACACAGTCTTGATATGTTCTCATGGACAAAGAACTGTGATGACTTTTATAGTATCACAGGTTGCATACTGTTGGCAGTTCAGGGGTTGCATGTGCAGATGTGCACACATTCCTGGACCTAAACACCCAAAATTTCTCCCCCATCAATCCAAATTAGTGAACTATCTGTCCAGAAAGGGAAATTATTTGGCAGAAAAACATCATTTTGAATAGGGTGCATGGGCTAAAATGGGTTGCCACATGATTCTCAGTTTTTCCAATTAGCTTGCTTAAGATGTGGATTGAAGGAAAAGAGAAACCACAATATTTCCTATGCTTTTCAAGATAGGTTGTGTCAAATAAGTAGATTCCAAGTGCTATTTTTTGTTAAGAACCCAACTGTGTGTTTTCTGTGATCAAGAATTTATGTTTCAGCCTTACAGCTATAGATTACTAGCCATGTTCTGTAACCTTACTTACAAATAAGCACCTATGATAGTAAGTAATTTATTTGCAAGTAAGGTCATAGGTCATGGCTAGCAATAAGTACCTATTATCATAGGGTTATCTGTGCAAGACAGATCCATTCACTTTTCTCTATGGGATAGGCAGGTTTCTGATTTTAGGTGCTTGGTACCCACCCCAATTATTTTATATATCAAGTTGCAAATTCCATAAATACTGTCCCTAACTTTTTCAGATAAAGATATATTTCTTAAATAGCTAAATTTTTCCAGCACTTTGATGATACCCGAATCTACTATATTTAGAATAGAAACACAGTCTGAGCTCTAAGAGGTTATCCTGCATTCAGACAAGAGACAGATATATATAGACCTTTACTCCCAGATAAACTGCAGTTAGTAAAACCCTGATATTATTACTATGTTGATGAAAATCCTACAGATATTCCTCCAAATTACATCAACTTTGAAGTCTTTATGAAATTCTTTAAGTTAAATGTTCAGAAAAAAATTACTAATGATTTATTTAAAAGTGTGATTTTAAATCAATATAGTTCGAACCTTTATTTTTGGATTTAAAATTTTATACTTTTGCATAATTCACATATATTTTCTAGAGCTTGCTTGAACATTAGGCATTTTTGCTGAGATATTCTTCTATTGTTTTCCTTCATTTCAAACAGTATCCTACAAATTCTCAACATAGAAGAATCTGTAGTATGAAAAGGATAAGCAAGTCTTAGTTGCACTTAACAGGTTTTATACTGATTTATCCTGTAGTCTTGACCAAGTCTCTTAATTCTTGATTTTGCAAGTTAATCACATATTTTTATCCCTCAGGAAGCAATCCTTTATAGCTAGAAAATTGCTATGAATTTAGATCATTGTAATAATGGAATAAATGCTAACTATTAGTAAGAAAAGTATGGATGAATAGGAATTTGTTCCTTACCCCAAAATTTACAGCAGTTTCTTCACTAATCTTTCAGGAAGACTACAACAGTCCTTATCAGGCTATCTTTTTTTATTCAGTCCAAAGAAATTTCAGTACAACTTGCAAATAATGTGAGACGGTTTGATTTTAAAATAGTTGATGGAAATAGTGACACTGCATATCTATACGTACCAATGTATAGTGTGTGGATGTGTGTGGATGTGTGTATTTTGCAGGTGCAATTATGCATACACACACACCTATACAAACACATGCACATTTACAAAGAGACTAATGGCACTGAGATCTACACTTCTCAACAGTTGATCTTAAAACACATTTTCATGAAAACTACCAATTTTTATACCCTATCCAAACATATCCTTTTAGTTTTCCTATATTAATTACTGAAAAGAAGAATAGAAATAGAAATCCCACCCCAAATTGCACAATTTGGGGTGGGATAATGTATCAAAGCAGTGTTACTGTTGCATTATTTAATGGGAAGCTTTTCAAAATGTTATCAATTTCCCACTCCAGTAAAGCTTCTCCAGCTCCTAAGGTTTGCACTTAATTGGATTTTTTCTGATGTTATTCCTTGCTTAGAAAAGTCCTGTTAAACTGTTGTCTTGGGTCAGTATTTACAATGGCTAATGCTGCAAATCATGTAGCTTTAAATAGCAAATCTGAATATTTCCCCCCCACCCCCTTTATATGCTTTGTTATAATGAAGCAACATCAGTAAATTGCAATGAAGGGTGATGGTTGCATAGGGATGACTACTACACCTTGGGGTCCCTTTGTACCAGATTATTTTTTTATTGTTGTTATTACTTCCCATCTTCTTTATTCTCTTGCTACCAAACTTGCAGTTGAACATCAGTTCAGCACAGGGGATCTTTAAAAATGTTGTGGACTGGGTTTTGTTCTATTATTTTTCTTTCGTTTGTTTGTTTTGGTCTCTTGTTTGCACTCGAATTACAGTTTATCTCTAAACACTTGATATTCTCAGTGGTTTTGGGGATACTTTATTGATGTCACTTTAGTTTTGTTGACTACACTCAGAATGTTGTTCATTATTTCTTGATTACAAGTAGTGCATTTATGTTAAAATAACAGATAAAACATAATATGTACAATATGCCTTTGCCTTTTTCCGTGAACGTCTTCCTGAAATATATCTTCTGAACAAAATTATTGATTCAGAAATATTCCCAAATTAATGCAAGGAAAGTATATTTTCTAAATAATACTTTATAGAGAATTTGAGCCCTTGCTTCTGTATAGAAGAAAGACAGTTTGCCATGGCCCCATTCTTCTGCAGACTCAACTGTTACTTGTTGTCTAATCTTCCATTTGTCTTCCAAGCTCATTCCTATATGCCATTACATCTACTACATAGACCAGACCAATAAACCAACTCCACAGGGAGGCTAAAACTACTTTTATTAAGATTGGCTGTAGTAGCAGGATCTCATGAGTCTGACTGTGTTTTACCCTCACCCCCACTCTTTATATTCATGTGATTCAGGGAGGTGCCTTCTTCAGCCACTTTTACATTCCTTCTGTTGTTCTGGACTTAAGCCAAATTCATCACTTTGGTAATGGATCTGACCTATCTCTGTCAAAGTCATCTTTCTGACTGTCTACAGGCAGATACTATTCAAGAGAAACAATTCCCAACTTGCCTTTTTCTTCATATTTCACACTTTCATAGATTACATGGATACCATTCATTTCAGATTCTATAGTTCTAAAACTTTCCTGTATTTGAATGATAAGCTAGGATTCTAGAGAATCTTTCTAATTGCAAAGGAATCAAATGGTGATGAATGTAAATTGCTATTCCCAATATGCTCCTCTCAGTTAACATTACCAGCATTGGAATGCTAGAAATAATAACAAGACTCTTGGTTTGAATGTGCTCGACATAGGCATCCACACAAGAGGCAAATGAAAAAAATAGGCCTTGTGATATTACATCACAGGTCTTCAACTTCCATACTTCTATCCTATATTTATAATATTTATACCAACTATGCTAGTAGATATAACAAATGCATAAGAAAATATGTGTGGTAATTATTTTACAATAAAATAGAATTCTTCAGAATCTTGAGTTATCATTCTGTCCAGAAGCAACATAACATCTATCTTTACATAACATGACTACTAATGAAATCAAAGTATAATCGGCATATATGCTTCAAAAGTAATACTGTTAGAGTTGCAAGCAGCATCATGTGTTTAACAAATAGTATCGTTGTGTTCTTTCCTTGGTGAAATCATAAACCGTCATCTAGTCTGATTATACATATTATGCATTAATATGACACAAACAAATTTCTACATAAACAGTAATCTGAACTTTATTCTGCTCCTATGAACCATTCCAAATTTCCAAATTGCAATTCAGCTGTTTATTTCCTTTTCCTTCTGCTCCCAGTGAAAATGTGTAGAATTTAAATAAAAACTACAGAATAAAAGCTGATATTAGTCCTTAAATAAGCTATCATATCTAAAAATGCTTCAAAGTAACACCAGTTCCATGGTGTTTTGTCATACATGCTTCCAATCATGGGCCAGAGAGCATTGAATTTTAGCTGTCATTTTTAGCACACCCACTGTAGAATTGAAATTTAAACCTTAATCCACTCCTTAAAGCAATTAATTTTTAATGTGTAGTAATAGTAATTGAAACAGCCTGACAAGACATTTTCAAAATCAACAGTTTCTTCTGAGGACTGGAAGGACATATAATCGTTGTTGTTTACAGAATAAATGCAAGCTCTACAGTCTATTCAGGAGAAAGATTTTGATATTTGTTTTTTTAAAAAACTTTATGAATGGAGTTGCTTATTTTATTTCTAGTCTACACTATATCACTATAAACTGTGTTATTAGAATCTTTTTAATAACATTATTACTTTACTGAAATGTATTTGATCTCATCTATGTATTTTTATCATACATTTCATGGCCCTGTCCATTTATGAAATGCATTTAGGTGGGCTTAGAATTTCTCTCCTATAAAAGGGTCAACCACACAGTTTCCATGTATTAATAACCAAGATGAATTGGTCTGTACTAAGTTCCCTTTTCTTTTCTCCCACTCAATTTACCTTTTATTACGTCTCTAGCATATTTTGTGCTGTGCTGGGAGTTCAGTTTATCAATGTGAGGATTCCATAAGCATATTAATACAGACTTTGTTCAATTAACAAAATAAATGTATAGTCATGTTTATAATAAAGAGAAGGTGTTTAAGTGCATTTATCTTGTTAGCAAGAAGTATTTTTCAGAATGTATCAGTTTCAGTGACGAATGGCCTTCTGCAGTATTCAGAGCAGTATTCAAGTATGAGTTTGAACAGAAAAGGAATCAGACATATATTATTATCTGTTCGTGGTTTTTAATAAGTCAACAATATTAAATATTAAGAACCATACAGACAAAGATATCAAGACACTTTGCAAGTGCAGAAGTAAACAATAAGTATAGTCCAGTTTTGGGAATTGGCTGATTAAAACATAGTTAGGTATTTTCTAACATGATGAGAATATTGTTAGCTAGTTGAAACATAAAAGAATCTGAGTTAGTTGCATATGGTAGAATGGTAAAATGTAGTTGATAATTTTATTGAATGAATATGAAAACTATAGATCTAGTATGTATCCTTATCACTTAAAATTCAATTTATTAAAACACTATTGAGATGATTTTGTAGTGCATAACTATTATTGTTTGAAACTTTTTAATGCCAATTTTTATAATAAATGGTACTTGTTTAGAATTTTTTGTTGGGCCTTTATAAACCAAATTAAAAGCTGGTGGTATTATAGTTTGTTCCTAATATACTGTAGAAGTGACTATGGAGAATAAACCACAAATTAGCAGTGAATAGGATTCTCCTTTTTCCCTTCAGGAAAAATGACATTAATTTTATGCATCATAATATAAATAAGTAATTCAGGCTAATTTTAGTTTTAAATGTGTAAAATGAGAAGAACACATGTTCAAAGAGAAAGAAAAATAAAAAGTTTGCTGATTTTCACCTATTGTTACGTGTTGTTCTCACAATAACCTGTTAAGTTATTTTGGCTTTTTAAAGCTATTTTCATTTTAAAAATCCATTGTAAGTGTTATTACCTGATGTGTGTGTGTGTGCGCGTGTGCGTGTACACACGCACGCACGCGGTTACATGTGTGCACTTACCTGTGTATATATGCGCACACACACAAACACTTGAAGGTGGAGTATATATTTTCAATACATACTTACATATAGTGTTTTGATATTTGTATAGATGGATCTACATACATGCAAAGAATAGTACAAGCAATCACAGAGGAAATTTCCCTTTAAAAAATAAAATATGTAGTGTCAATATGACTGGTTAATTTTTATGTGCATACACATCCTGAGCATAGAAGATCATCAAGCACTGTATCGGACATTTTGCTAGCAGATGAAGTAGAATTATTAGTGTTTCTCTAAGTATCTCTATAAAAGCTAAGGGAATGAGACAATAATTTTTGTCATCTAGATGTTGCTGAATTACAACTTCCTGTCACTGGTCTTGTATAGTGATGGGTGATGGGATTTCTAATTCAACTACATCTAGGGAGTCACATGTATTTTGTCCCTTGAACTAATGAAACAACTAGCGAAATTAGCATTGACACGTAGCCTAGCGAAGCCAGTGCATGATGTAGTGATTTGCACAAGTGGAATAGAAATCTTAGATCAGTGAAGATGAAAATAGATTTACATATACAGTGAAAATGTAGGATTAGCCTGAAAAGCATCACTGAATCCAAACCACTGTTTCCCATTTAATGTATATATTTTCTGATTGGTTTGTTCCTATCAAATTGATTTGATGTTCTGAATGTTTAGTAATAAATTGGTAAAAAATATGAGTCATTAAGGAGCCAAGAAAAGAGGAATACTTTTAAATATTAAATATAAAATGTGGGCCAAATGCTCTTCAGAATTTGTATATATTTTAAAAATACATTACAGTTTTACATGGCTCAGCAAAAGAGAATAAGAAAATATCTCTCAAAAGAGTGTGAATTGATGAAATGCAGAAATATGTTTCAGTACACATATAGACTCCTAGGTGAAGAGATATTTATAATATATGTTGATCCCAGGTTAGAGAAGTACAAAATCCCTCTTTCCAGCTTGTTTCAAAAATAGTAAAAATGCTGCTTCAGTTGCTTTACGCTACTCACATTGGGAAAGGTGCTTATACTGTGATAATTATCATCAAGGAATATTAATGCGTTCAGCATTTGTAACCCAAAAACTCATTATAGCTTAAGCTGTGCATCATCTGTGAAGAGAGAACTTTGCCAGAATTCACTCTTCACAGGAGTTGCCTCCTGCTTGCAATGGAGTGGTCAGAGTATTGTAAGAGGTCACTTAGGCTATTTTTGAAAGCAGAAGTTTTGCGAATTTTGATTCACTACCTTCTGTCCAAATAGCTTAGCATTCTAACTATGAATTTGCTGCTTCTACAGTATCTCAGAGTCTGATAAAATGTGCATATACAATTATGTACAAAATGTTAAAGTATTGATATCATGATTGCACATCAAGGTTATGGGGACTTGGGGTGCATCAGTGTGTATGGAATGACTGTTATAGGTTCAATAGCATCTCAGTATATTAATATCTTAATAGATTGGTCATATAATACACAGAAAAGTTCATATACAAGGTTCCACATATTGAAATCTTTTCTATTCTTGTCCCTGCCTGCAAAGTTTTTTGGAAAAAATGGAAACCTAAACAATAGTCCCAACATGAAAACTTACATTGTTGTGTTGTTTGTTTGAATTTAGAATAAGGTCAGTGGAATGTTATAGTAATATGAATTTGTTGTATAGGCAGTAATATTGCATGATCCAATTTCCTTAATTTCCTTTCAAATAGATGAGATAGTTGACTTCCCTGTTTTTTCTTTAGATAAACAATTTTTGTCTCTTCTTTACATAGTCAAAATAATTAATAAATAAATGGACAAATTGTCATTGCTTTTGTTTTTTCCAACACACACAAACACATATACACAAATATACTTCATACATTGAATCCAAATTATAATAGTTCTACTTGTCATAGTATTGCTTGCTTTAAGCTAAGAAGCAGCAGTATGTTCTATGATTTTTATTTATTTATTTATTTGGAGATTTCTTTCTAAGAATATGCAATGAGAATCTGATCTTTTTCTTGGAAGGAATAGGGAAAAAACCCTGTTTCTTTAATCTTCAAGATAAAAAGTCCAAAACATATAAGCAGAATAACTAAATCAGTCAAAAGAGAAGTTTAAAATAGTTATGTTCCCATCAAAATAGCAATCCTCAGTATATTTTCACAGAATCAAATTGTAGTGAAATCAAATAACAGCATTATTAAGCAAATAATTTTATTATATGTTGTAAAATTAAGCTATGAGGACCATTGGATTAGTCTTGAGTAAGGAACATTTGCCCATATAGTACATCTCCCAGCGTTTTAACACATTATAAGAAATGGTGAGCAATGCTGGAAACTGAGGTTTAGCAATATCTGGATTACTTATTTTCATCTACTCATAACTGTCAGCCCTTCCAGATTTCTTATGTTTGCCTCAATTTTTATACTGGACCTTTTCTACAAGTTACTCCTTAACAGTCCCTTCATATGTGCATTAGATCAACCCTAATTTTCTTTACAATACTATTGTGTAATTCAGATATCCAATGTATTTTTCAGCCACATACCAAAATATCTGCAATGTTGCTAATGTAAAAGAACATAGTAGCAAGTAATGTGCAAAATAGCTCTGCCTAAACATTAAAAAATGTAAGAAATATTATTCATTGCTTTATAGAATTCACAAATCTGACACTATGATATGATTAGTTAGGAGAAAGAACAGACGTGTGATTGTGATGAATAAATTATCTTCACTAAATATTTTCAAAATCAGAACCCAAATACAGTCTTTAAAAGCTTTTTTAAAATTGCACAATTAGTAAAAAAAAAAACCTATCCTATCCAAGTTCAACTATTTTATGTCATATGCAAAGCTTTACATTTTATGAATATTAAGTAATACAGTAAAAGGCTTTTTAAAATATTGCAAATATATTGCTGTTAAATCTCACAATTTTAAGTTATACACTTTAGAACATAATATATAATAACATTAATATATTTTTCTGTTCAGTGTAATTTTAAAACAAAGTGTGGTAAAATCATATGACACACTTTATATATTACTGTATTATTCCATTATGAAATGTACAGTTTGATTGGGAAAAAGGGGAAAAGAAAGGAAACATTTGTATTTTGAAAAAGGCTAAACAAAATAATCAACTTTTACCACCTCAAGTTAAATACAAACTTAATGTTTGAGAAATTTGGGGCTGAACAAATGATTGACAGATAAGCTTAGATACGA